>NC_057794.1:594310635-594586313 GCF_018294505.1 Triticum aestivum
CCGCCGCCGCCTCCCTTCTTCCCCGACTCCGGAGCACCGCACCGCTGCCGCCTCCCTTCTTCCCTGACTCCGGAGCACCGCGCCGCCGCCCGCCCGAGCTCCTTCGCCGGCCGCCACCGCCGCCCGGCCTCACCGCGCCTCAGATCCGGCCTCGCCCCGCCGTCCGGCCTCCTCCTCTCCAAAGTCTGGGATTATTTAGTTCATGAGGCCATATGTTCAGCTTGTTTCCTAGTGATCCGTGCCTCTTTTGAGGGTGATCAGTAAAGGAGTTCTGTTAATCATGTTATGCTCTATTCATCCATGTCTTTGTTTGCAATTATGGAGCACCCTAGCTTGAGTCAATCGAGCTCTACTTTTGCTTCGTGGTGAATCTGGGCAGATCGTCAACTCATTTGCGATTTTGCCGATGTTATTGTAGTTGATCCGTGCATGCTATACTATTGTTCTTGCCATGTCTAGCTAGCATTTTATGCCTTCTTAATGGGTGTATGCTTGCCTTGCCATGACTTGCACCGTAGTGAGTGCATCGAGCTCGTTTACATGCCTTCGTGAGTTATGTTTCAGCATGTCTCAGTTTTCACTAAGTCTGAAAACTGATTATGTTTTTGCTATGTTCGTGTGCCCGCTAGTATATTTTGTGATCCCTTTTGACCCCAGGTCACTTTGGGACTTTTGTTAAACTTGTTGAGTAGCTCCATGCCATGTTATTATTTATCTTAATCAGATCATGTATCATGTTGTTTTGCTGCTCCGAAGAGGGCTTCGTGATCTGAAATTTCAGACAAGTGTTAATTTCACTAAGTCTGGAATCTGTTTTGCATTTGCGTTTTTGCCATGCTTGTTTGAACCTCATAATGGATGAGTTGGCCATGGCTCAGTGCTAGTCTTTTGTTAAGCATCTTGTGGGAATCCCTGACATATATTTTGTTGTCATGTTTGGTGACTGTAGCATGTTCATTTTGTTGCATTTAGATGCCTACTTGCTGTAAATTACAGACCGGTGTCATTCTTAAAACGCTTGCCATTTCCAAACCGTAACTCCGATTCCGGTGTTCTTTATATCGTTTTCAAGCGATTTCATCCCCTCTTTCCAGTGGCACCCTTGGAATTCCAAGTTGAGGCCAGGTTCATGCATTTCCTGTCATATCTTGCATTTTGCATCCCGCATCGCATCCCGCATAGCATATCTTCGTTTCATCCTATTGCTTGGTCTTGCACGTGGTTGATTGTATACTTGTTGCTTGTTTGTCTTGTTTGGGTAGAGCCGGGAGATGAGTTCACTACCGAGGAGCCCGTTGAGTTTGCTTGTGAGGATCCAGTCAACTCTGACAACTGTGCAGGCAAGATGATCATACCCTCGAAATCACTACTATCTTTGCTATGCTAGTTTGCTCGCTCTTGCTATGCCAATGCTACGATGCCTACCTTTTGCTTGTCAGCCTCCCACTTGCCATGTTTGTCGTGGATTTGTCACGGCAGATGTCCTAGTGAAAGGACTTAGTCGTGGAGCCATCGCCACGGGTTTACTTGAAGGGGTTAAAGCGGACGCAAAGACACGAGGGTTTTATACTAGTTCGGCCCCTTCGATGAAGGTAAAGCCTACGTCTAGTTGTGATGGAATTGATATAGTCTCGATGGCTAGGGAGCAAACAAGCTTCGCCCAGGCTCGAGTTGTTGTTGTCTGTCTTGAACCGCCGCCGGGCCGTCCCCTTATATACACGGGTGACGCCCATCGGTCCATAGAGTCCCAACCGGTTCATACTCGTATCCCGGTTGGTATCTCTCTATTCCTAACTTACAATACAAGTTATACATCAGGTCGGTTTACGGCTACAGATTCTAAACCGACTATAGGCCTTGGGCCTTCATTTGCTTATACCACTAATGAAGTTAACTCGGCCCAAGTAGGCCGGTTTACGCCTAGTGGTAATATCCCCAACATTAGGCCCCAGATTGATTTGAACTGGTTCATGTCAATCCTTCACACAATCTTGCATCTTGGATATCTTCTGGTAATTGGTAAACCTTCATGTCATCATCATTTTCGGTTGCTGTAAACCGGCATGACGTCATCAGTTTTGATTACTATAAACCGGCATGACGACATCATGAAATTTATAACGCCCTCTTAATAACAGCTCCTGGATCCGCGCGCTTGACCTAGCTCGGTTGCCTTATAAATAAGACCGAAGGGTCATTTCTTTCCTTTCCCCTTCGTCCCTTCTTCTTCTTCTTCCTCACGTCGCCGGCTTTGGAGCTCCGCCACCGCCGTCGACCTCTGCCTCGCCTCAGGCCGCTGCATCAACCTGAACGTACCAGAGTATTGCGGCACCTTCCCGCATCTTCTCCGTTCCCGGTAAGCTTTTTCCTCTTCTTAACCTAGATCCGTTCTTAGGGTTCCGTGTTCGTGCTGTGTTCATCACGTGCTCATATCTGTTCTCTGATCTTGAATGAATCCGCGAATTCTTGCTGTGTTCAGTAGCGATCCCTAAGCATCCGCTTGCAACTTCTCATATAATCCCATAGATCTCCCACACATATTCGCTCAATGGTTCACTTCTGTTTCCGCCTTACTCTTCGAAATATTCCCTGTTTTGTGAGCTTGCTGTAGATCCGCGGCTGTAACAAGATTTTGTGAAACTTGTTTCTGCATACATAATTATCCATAGCTTCAATTGCTTCCGACGCCTAGGTCAGGCGGTTTAACTTTACCATAGAAAAAAAACTGCTAAACCGGTATCTATCATTAGTCCCCTAGTTGAACCACCAGAATCCATTTGACGCCGCATTGTAGAAAACCGGTTTATAGATACGGCCGCCAGTTTATCGTAGTTAGATTAACACCTTTTTTATCCGGCATATCCTTGAACTGGATTACCTATTTCTTATAGATCTCGTCATGGCAAAACAAGTGTATGAGTGCAACTGGGTTCCCTCTCGCGTCACAGAATCACAGTTGGACGATCTAGTCCTGATCGGCGCTTTGGATAGTAAAGATACGATCCACTGGAGGGTTCCTGGAGATGAATGTCCTCCCACGCCCCAGGAAGGAGAGGTCGTGGTCTTCGCAGATCATATGGCCCGGGGCTTCAAACCGCCCGGCTCTAAATTTTATCGGGATGTGTTAGCCAACTTTCAACTCCGTCCACAGGATATTGGCCCCAACTCCGTCACCAATCTATGTCACTTTCAAGTACTTTCTGAGGCATACCTTCAAGATGAGCCTTCAGTCGAGTTATTTAGAGATCTCTTTCATCTGAACCGCCGTACTGAATTCACCGACGGCCCTAATACCGAACTGGGCGGTATGGCCATTCAGAAGAGGAAGGAAATCACCTATCCCCACGTCAAACTCCATACTCACCCCAAGGAGTGGAATGCAACTTGGTTTTATTGCAAGGATACCTCCCCTGACAATGAAAATCCCTTGCCTGGCTTCCGTCCGGAATGGCTCAGCAACACTCACCCTTTTCCACAAAGGCTAAGCGCCAAGGAGAGAATTAAATATGCTCCTCAACTATCCAAGCTCCGGGCCTTCATGGCCAATGGTTTAACAGGAATAGACCTTGCACGCTGCTGGATATCATGGAGCATTCTGCCTCTAAGCCGACGCCCCGGTTTGATGTGCACATACACTGGCAGCATTGATGACCCACTCCGACATATCAAAATTCAAATCTCCGACGATGAAGTCACCGAATCTGTAAAGAAGATGTTGAATGAACCGGAGCACCTCTGTGCCCAAACCGGTCTGCTTCCTTACTGCACCACCAACGAACCGCCAGCGGTAAGATTTTAATTGCTCTATTATTGAACCTGTTACTGCTTTATCTGCCTGACCTTTAATTATTGCTGACTCAGAGTGATAATCTGTTTTGGAGCAAGAAGCTTTCGCAAGATAAAACGGAGAAGGCAGGACGGCCAACCCAGCCCAAGACCAAGGTTATCAAGAAACCAGCTCGTAAGAGAAAAACCACCGCTTCATCTGACCCAGCCATTGATGATGATGTGGGTAATCCGGATCTTGAGGTAGAACTTGATTCACTTGGCTTGCTTTTTACACGCCTTATTGATGATGATGCTTGTCAGGATGACGCTGAAGCCAGCAATGCGGGATTCGTTGAGGTAACCATTCTCTCTTCCGATTCAGAAATCTTGCCTTTGCCAAAATTTCGCCGGGCAAACCGGAAAGTTAAATTTTCTCATCCTCTTGCTTATCTGGATTCCCAATTTCTTATGAAGACCCAGCAACACGAAGCTCGCCGCACAACCCGGCACAGTGGCCAGGTAGTTACCTCTGCCGGTTTACCGAACAGTCCGGTTCGAAAACGCCGCTCCGAGGTCTCCGACCTTTTTATTGATTTAAATCTTAAAGCGGGTTTCTTCTGTCAACCTCTTAATCCATCCGACTCCGATTATTAGGTCACTTCTCATTCATCGTCTGGTGAATCGTCAGCCACTCAGCTACCACCTTTGAAAACAGTTGTTGGGTAAGTTAAACTGATCATATGCTTCCAGTATACCGCATAATGGCTTATGCTTTTCCTTGACTTTTTTTTTCTTTCAGGGCTAAACCGGAACCAAGCAAAAAGGCCCGCCTGGATAAAGCGGCTGAAGAAGATGTGGCCCCAGAACATGACCAAGCGCCGGATCATGAAATGTTTGCTTCTGAAGATATCCCCAATGATCCTCCTTTGCAAGACGACGTTATTCCCGAAGAAGGGCTTGTTAATACTCCAGCCTCTGCCGATCCGCCTGCCAGCTCCATCCAGATTGAGAAATCCCACACTCCTGCTGACCAAATGGCCGTACCAACACAAACTAGCGAGTCAAAAGATGATGGTGTTGTGATTACCGGTGTGGGTCGCTCTGAACCCGAGAATCCTGTCACCCTTACCAAGCATACCATCAAAGAGGATTTTTTCGCTTTGAACAAAGGAAAATGGGATGTTGAACTAGAGACATATGCTGCTCTGAGTGCCCAAGATCTTCACTCCGGCTATTTAAACCGGCTTTACATTAGCCGTGACTGTGAAGCTGGCCTGGTCAAAATGATGAGGGATAAATTTGAGGTAACTTACTTCTTTCCTTGCTGCCATTACCTCCATCCTTCTAGCCCCCAAGGGCCGGTTTGTAACGTTGGTCAAACCGGGACTTGATCCTGAACATTCTTGAAACCGATCGGTATAGCCCGCAAGAACCGGTCTAACTTAACATAAGTAAACCGGGGCTCCAATAGAGAACTGTCCTTAGAACATAACTTGATCAAATAGCCATTAGCCCCCAAGTGCCAAGTTGAATACTTGTATTGAGCTTGGGACTTTGTAAGCAAGTAATATATAAAAATTGAAGGTGCATTAGCCCCCAAGTGTCAGGCATATAACTTTGTTATGTGGTTGATACTTCAACTCCTTGGATCGCCTGTGCAAAGCTTAAACGCTGTCTGTGTGCAAGCTGAAGTGAAAATCAAGGAGGACCGAGTTGCCAATTTGCAGGAGGCCTTGAAAACCCAGCAGGCTGAAACAGATAAGGCAAAGCAAGAATTAACCAGCGCCTTGAGCACTGCTGAACGGCTGAAAGAAGGCTTCAAGAAAGAGCGGGCTGACTGGGCCACTGGAAAGGCCGGTTTAACCAAAAGAGCGGAAAATGCTGAAGCTGCCCTTAAACCGGTGGTGGATGAACTGACGGCCGTACAGCGGCAAATACACTCCATGACTGCTGCAATCTTTGGTAAGCTCCTTGTAACTTCTGTGATAATTTGAACCTGCTGTAGCGTAAATCCAGTTTGAGACCATTCCAATCTTGTTGTAGGCACACGTATTGGGCACTTAGGAAACGATGTGCGGAAGAAATTGAAAGCTGCCTACACCTTGGTGGAACAATTGTATACCGGAGCCCAACGGATCATCACCACAGCTTCTCACAACAACTCGGCACCCTCTTTAATCCAAGACACTCTTAGCAAGTTGTCAATGCTTCCAGCCCGGATTGAGGAGCTGAAAAAATCCGCTGCCTGAACCGGAGCCATCAATGCCTTAATCCGGGCAAAGGCATGGGTGCCAGATTTTGATCCTGTGGAAGCAGCTCAAGGCTATCCCAGCCTGAAAGAAGATGGCTCTGAATTCAACGAAGAGGATTTAAGGGCAATAAACCGTGCAGTGCGCCCTCTGGCTTGCCAGCTAGCTGAAGAGGCAGATTTGACGCATTACCAAGCGCAATATAACGAGCAAAACAAGCGAGTGCCTGCCCCAACTGTTGAAGCAGAGAATCTAATCCCTCCAATCCGTAAGCACACTTATGCTCCTGATATTGAACCGTCTTCCGTGATCCATGAAGAGGCTGTTTTCCAAGCTTTAATGGGAATCGACTGGACCACTGTTGATTTCCAGCCAATGGGTAGAGACGAGGAAGCTGAAGCGGCGGAGGATGAGGAGCAGGCTTGAACCAGAAGCCGGTTTGGAGAGCTGTTTGTGACATCTTCCGAAAAGAACAATGATCTTATTTAGGTACCGTGCTGCCTTGTAATAGGATAGTTAATGCTTCTAACTGGAATATGCCTTCGTACATAAGTACTGAAGCTTTCGTTTGAAGAACTCCAATTCATATTTCCTGCAATCAGAAAAATTTGAACTTCGGTGGCGGTTATACCGCCAGCCGGTTTATGATCCTGATATGTGTATCAGTAATATAACAAATATATGATACATAAATACCTGCCATGTTTGGGTATGAAGCTGGCTTAGCCAAGCCTGAAGCGGCGGTTTTATAAACCATTACCGTCAAAAGAAAAAAGGTGGGAGAAAATAGCTCCCGTATAAACCGTACTGAATCAATACGAACCCCCTTGTTACTCCATGATGTTAACAGGAAAAAGGTAAACCGGGCATACTCCTCCGGATTAAAGGGGAATCAAATCTATCAGCTGAATCGGAAAAAAGGTGTTTGTCGACATAAAAGAAATCCGACAAAAGCAAAGAACAAACAAACCATGAAAATAACATGGAAACAAAGGCAATGATAAAAACCATTTGCAAAAATATGCTATACTGAGCTGATCAGATGGTATTACCATGGTCGGACAGGATCAAGGCCCCCAATAGGAGTGACAATGATTCAAGTCAGCCAGGTCCCCAAATGATTCGTGGCATATATGCCAGATCAAGAGGCGTGGCAATGGTTCGGGTTCGACCATGCCCCCAAGTGATTTTGTGGCCTTAGGCCGACCAAGAGGCGTGACTGGTTCAGACTTGACCATGTCCCCAAATGATCTGGTGGCTGTCGCCTATCAAAGGGTGTCGCGTTGGTTCAGACACGACCAAGGCCCCCAGTGATATATAAAAAACAAATGTCAAGGGGTAAACCGGAGGCCGCTTTAAACAGAACCACTCCGTGTAACCTCGCATGATGAGAAAGACAGAGACCCCGCTTTAGCTGAGGCTCCGGTTTGATATATCAAAGATAATATATACATTGTCATGATATGTACATAGATAGAGCCGATGGCTCAAGTATAGTAAGGCCAAAGATGAGCTATATTCCACGGCCTGTTGGTCTCCTCCTCTGATGTACGTGAGTCTTGATGCTCTCGAATATCAATCAGATAATACGACCCGTTGTGCAGATTTTTGCTGACCACGAAAGGTCCTTCCCAAGGTGGGGATAACTTGTGCTTATCTGTCTGGTCCTGGGTTAGTCGAAGCACCAAATCTCCTTCTTGAAAAGTTCTGGTTCTAACCCGGCGACTGTGATAGCGACGAAGATCTTGCTGGTAAATCGCCGAACGGGCAGCCGCTATATCACGCTCCTCGTCCAATAGGTCCAAAGCGTCTTGCCGTGCTGTCTCATTGTCCGCTTCGACATAAACTGCCACACGAGGCGAATCATGCCGGATATCACTAGGGAGAACTGCCTCTGCTCCATAGACAATGAAAAATGGTGTGTATCCTGTGGACCGGTTTGGCGTAGTATTGATACTCCATAACACAGATGGTAGCTCTTCAACCCAACATCCTGGTGTTCTTTGCAATGGGACCATAAGCCGGGGTTTGATGCCTCGCAAGATTTCCTGATTAGCTCGTTCTGCCTGTCCATTGGACTGGGGGTGTGCCACTGACGACACATCAAGTCGGATGTGCTCACGTTCACAGAACTCCTTCATAGCGCCCTTGGATAAATTGGTACCATTGTCAGTAATGATACTGTGTGGAAAACCAAACCGGAAAATCACCTTTTTGATGAACTGCACCGCTGTTGCTGCATCACACTTACTGACAGGCTCCGCTTCAACCCACTTGGTAAATTTGTCAACTGCCACCAAAAGGTGGGTTTTCTTATCCTTGGATCTTTTAAAAGGTCCAACCATATCCAGCCCCCAAGTTGCAAACGGCCATGTTATTGGAATCATCCTCAATTCTTGAGCCGGCACATGCGCACGCCTCGAAAATTTCTGACATCCATCGCACCGTTTAACCAAGTTTTCCGCATCAGCATGTGTTGTCATCCAGTAAAAACCGTGACGAAACGCCTTTGCCACCAGAGACTTTGAACCGGCGTGGTGTCCACAATCCCCTTCATGGATTTCCCTTAAGATTTCACAGCCTTCCTCAGGAGAAACACAACGTTGAAACGCCCCTGATACACTGCAACGATGCAATTCACCATTGAGAATCGTCATGGACTTGGATCGCCGGACTATCTGCCTTGCTAGAATTTCATCCTCTGGCAACTCCCCCCGGGTCATGTATGTAATATAAGGAACCGTCCAATCCGGAATAGCATGTAATGCTGCCACCAATTGGGCCTCCGGGTCAGGAATAGCCAAATCCGCTTCACCTGGGAGCTGGACTGATGGATGGTGCAACACGTCCAAAAAGACATTAGGCGGGACCGGTTTGCACTGAGAACCCAACCGGCTTAAAGCATCCGCCACTTCGTTCTTCCGACGGTCCACATGATCCACTTGATAACCCTTGAAGCAACCTGCAATATTATCCACTTCCCGATGATATGCAGCCATGAGCGGGTCTTTAGAATCCCAAGTGCCAGACACCTGTTGGGCCACGAGGTCCGAGTCACCGAAGCACTTAACCCGGCTTAAGTTCATCTCTTTAGCCATCCGGAGACCATGGAGCAAGGCTTCGTACTCAGCTGCATTATTAGTACAAGGGAACATTAAGCGGAGAACATAACAAAACTTATCACCTCGTGGGGAAGTTAATACGACTCCAGCCCCCGAGCCTTCCAATTGCCTAGATCCATCAAAATGAATAGTCCAATATGTATGATCCGGCTTTTCCTCTGGCGCTTGTAATTCCGTCCAGTCATTGATGAAATCAACAAGTGCTTGAGACTTCACTGCCGTCCGAGGTACATACTTCAGTCCGTGTGGCCCAAGCTCTATAGCCCACTTGGCAATCCGGCCAGTCGCCTCCCGGTTCTGTATGATATCACCCAAGGGAGCTGAACTGACCACTGTAATGGGGTGCCCTTGAAAATACTGCTTCAACTTCCGGCTGGCCATGAAGACACCATAGACCAGCTTCTGCCAATGCGGGTACCTTTGCTTGGATTCAATAAGCACCTCGCTGATATAATAAACCGGCCGCTGAACCGGATATTCCTTGCCTGCCTCCTTGCGTTCCACCACGATAGCCACGCTAACTGCCCGAGCATTAGCTGCCACGTATAATAATAGTGGCTCCTTGTCAACCGGAGCCGCAAGAACCGGCGGATTGGCTAACTGCCGCTTCAAGTCCTCAAATGCTTCATCAGCAGCCGGACTCCAGACGAAATTGCATGTCTTCCTCAGCATTTGGTACAGAGGGATAGCCTTCTCCCCGAGGCGGCTGATAAACCGGCTTAGTGTAGCGATCCGGCCCGCCAAACGCCGAACATCGTTGATACATTTCGGTTTAGCTAGGGATGTAATAGCCGTAATCTTCTTCGGGTTAGTCTCAATTCCTCTGTTAGACACCAGGAAACCCAGTAACTTGCCTGCCGGAACACCAAAGACACACTTGGCCGGATTGAGCATCATCTTGTAAACTCGCAAGTTGTCAAAGGTCTCTTTCAAATCATCCACCAGCGTCTCCTTCTGTCTTGACTTTACTACAATATCATCCACATAGGCGTGCACATTGCGGCCGATCTGTTTATGCAGGCAATTCTGTATACACCGTTGATAGGTGGCTTGGGCACTCTTGAGCCCGAAGGGCATAGATACATAGCAGAAGGCTCCAAAGGGAGTAATAAATGCTGTTTTCTCCTGGTCCTTAACCGCCATCTTGATCTAATGATATCCAGAGTATGCATCCAAAAAACTCAAACGCTCACAACCCGCCGTGGCATCAATGATCTGGTCAATACGGGGGAGGGCAAAAGGATCTGCCGGGCAGGCTTTGTTAAGATCTGTGTAATCCACACACATACGCCAAGTGCCGTTTTTCTTAAGAACCAGCAACGGATTAGCAAGCCACTCTGGATGGAACACCTCAATAATAAAACCAGCTGCTAAAAGCCTGGCCACTTCCTCTCCAATGGCTTTGCGTCTTTCTTCGTTAAACCGGCGGAGGAACTGTTTCACTGGTTTATACTTAGGATCCACATTAAGAGTGTGCTCAGCGAGTTCCCTCGGTACACCTGGCATGTCAGACGGCTTCCATGCAAAAATGTCCTGATTCTCACGGATGAACTCGATGAGCGCGCTTTCCTATTTGGGATCCAGGTTGGCACTGATAGTGAACTACTTGGACGAATCGCCGGGCACGAAGTCAACAAGCTTGGTCTCAGCTGCCGATTTGAACTTCAGATCTGAATCATGTTCTGTAGTTGGCTTCTTTAAAGGGGTCATATCTGCCGGATCAACATTGTCCTTATAATACTTCAACTCTTCCATGGCACAGACCGACTCTGCATAAGCCGCATCACCTTCCTCACATTCCAAAGCGATCCTACGGCTCCCATGAACCGTTATCGTCCCCTTGTAACCCGGCATCTTGAGCTGTAAGTAGATATAACAAGGCCGCGCCATGAACTTGGCATAAGCCGGCCGCCCAAACAAGGCGTGATACGGGCTCCGGATCTTCACCACTTCGAAGTTTAATTTTTCCGACCGAGAATCGTGCTCGTCCCCAAAAGCCACATCTAGGGCTATCTTACCAACAGGATATGCAGATTTGCCTGGTACAACATCATGGAACACCGTATTCGACGGTCTGAGATCCTTGTCTGTTAGACCCATGCGCCGGAATGTCTCATAGTACAGTATGTTAATGCTGCTTCCTCCATCCATGAGTACCTTGGTGAACTTATAGCCCCCCACTTGAGGGTCCACCACTAATGCTAGCTGGCCCGGATTATCAACTCGGGGAGGGTGATCCTCTTTGCTCCATACGATAGGCTGCTCTGACCAGCGTAAGTAACATGGCAAGGCCGGTTCTACAGAATTCACCGCTCGCTTGTGGAGTTTCCGGTCACGCTTATCCAAGCTAGTTGTGAAAACATGGTATTTCCCATTGCTCAACTGCTTTGGCTGGCTCTGATAACCCGACTGTTGTTGCTGCTGCGGGCCGTTCTGATTATTTTGGTTATTGTGACCGCCCTGATTGAAACCTGAACCGGAAGCTCCATCGTGACCGGGTCCGTGGAAACCGGATCCTGAACCGCCACCTGACCCATGGTCATACCGGAAGGCATTAGAGTTCTTAAACTCCTGCATAATATAACAATCCTTCCAAAGATGGTTAGCCGGTGACTCCTTCGTCCCGTGCTTTGGGCAAGGCTGATTCAACAAATAATTCAAACGGCTTGCGTTAGGATTGGGAGCCCCATTACGATTCGCCGCTTTACCTCTGCGCCGCTGCACCCTGTCTTGTGCATTGGTGTTGGCCACAAAATCCATGCTGCTATCCGCCTTGCGTTTGCCTCCGTTTCCATGACCCGCTGGTTTGTACTGCTGCTGTTTGGAGTTGCTATTCTTCTTTCCCTTCCCTGCTTCATCATCATCAGGCTCGGGATCCTTGGTACTGTCCGAATCGGCATACTTCACTAAAGCGGCCATGAGGGTTCCCATGTCATTACAGAACCGCTTCATGCGTCCCAACTTCAATTTTAGAGGCTCAAACCGGCAGTTGCCTTCCAGAGTTAAGATCGCAGAGTCAGCATTAATCCTGTCAGACGAGTGCAAAATTTCCGAAACGCGGCGCACCCAACGGGTCGTTGATTCTCCTTCCTCCTGGACACAAGCCGCCAGGTCTACTATGGACTTGGGCTGCTTACATGTATCCTTAAAATTCTGTATAAACCGGGCCCGCAACTGGGCCCATGAGCTGATAGAATTGGGTGGTAGGCTCTTTAACCAAGTACGAGCCGTGCCCTCAAGAATCATGGTGAAGTATTTTGCACATGCGGCCTCATCCACGTCCAGCATTTACATGGCCATCTCATAACTCTCTACCCATGCTTCAGGGGATAAATCAGCGGTGTAATTCGGCACCTTGCGTGGACCCTTGAAATCTTTGGGCAGGCGCACATTATGTAAATCAGGGATCAAGCAAGGCACTCCCAAAGCGGATGTGACTCCTAGTCCGGCAAAGGTGGTAGAACGAACCGGTGTAAGTTGACCCGCATTATCCTGGGCTGCTAACACGGCCTCCCTTTATGCTCGGGCCTGGTCCACCACATCCTGCACATCGCGAACACCGCCTGCCGGGCTATTGCCATGGGCTGCTTCACGGCCTAGCGCATTGCTCGATATGGCCGGTTCATCCATGCGCCTGCTATAGCTCCGGCTTGGACGGGGCGTAGACTGAATCCGATCACGGCTGTACGAGTATGCTTCCTGCTGAATCAGCGCGGTCCGGAGAAGCTCCTTAACCCGGCGCGTCTCTATCGCTTGCGGAGAATCCCCTTCGACTAGGATAGCCTCTAATCGCGCGGCGGCCGCAACAAGGTTGTCCATAGGATTAGAATAATGACCTGGGGGCGTCTGGACCGGCGGAAGAATTGCAATGTTCTGCTGAGGAGGTTCCATCAGGCGAGGTTGGACCATCCCTCCTGGTCCTGGTGCCTCAACCCGATTTGTCTCCGGGTGCCGTGGCGGATTACTGGATCCAGCTCCTAGAGTGTGAAAGAGATTTCGGGGATCAAACCCTAACGGCAGGCGTGACCTGTGCTTCCGCTTTAAGACCTCCTGTGATGCGTTCTGGTCAAGCATGAGCTTATAAGCTTGGGCGTCCAAAGCGGCCCGCTCTGCGGCCATCCTGTCTTTTTCTGCGGCCAGATCCGCTTTGGCTTGCACGATCTGCTCTCTCACCTTTGCAATTTCTGTATTATGGGCCTCCTGATCCGCCGGATTGTCCTCTGCTATGAGCGCGGCTAGAGTATCAAATAGATCAGATAGAACTTGAACCGGCGGGCGCACAAGGCCTCCTACCCCTGCTGATCCGGAGAGTATTGCTGCGGCGGTCGAAGAGTGATTCGCCGCCTGTGTGCCGGCCATGAATATTCCAACCCGGTTGACCTGGCCTAGGGGTCCGGAATACTGTCGCCATCGGAACAGCCCCTAACCTGGTCATCTTGTAACTGGTATAGTGATTCGGTCTCTCCGGTCGAAGACTCGTCGCCGGAATAGACGACGGCCTCGCTACCGTGTTCTGACTCGTCCTCACGCCTTCCTCCGTGGATGAATCCAACGAAGGCACGCTTCCTGGCCGGTTTAGCCTGGGTAGATCTCGCATGCTGAGCCGTCTCGACGAGGTCGATGCAGATGTCCGGCTCAGGCCCCGGCTTACCGATCTTGCCGATGAAAACGTGTATGCCACCAAAGGGGACCCGGTACCCGTACTCAATCGAATCGGCCTCGGGACCCCATCCTGCATCGTCGATGTAGATCTTGCCACGATGACTCTTGGTCATCTGGCCCACAGCATAGCCTTCGAGTCCTTTGAGCTTGCCCTCCAAGATCGTCAAACCATCGTGCGATCGCCCCACGGTGGGTGCCAACTGTCACGGCAGATGTCCTAGTGAAAGGACTTAGTCGTGGAGCCATCGCCACGGGTTTACTTGAAGGGGTTAAAGCGGACGCAAAGACACGAGGGTTTTATACTAGTTCGGCCCCTTCGATGAAGGTAAAGCCTACGTCTAGTTGTGATGGAATTGATATAGTCTCGATGGCTAGGGAGCAAACAAGCTTCGCCCAGGCTCAAGTTGTTGTTGTCTGTCTTGAACCGCCGCCGGGCCGTCCCCTTATATACACGGGTGACGCCCGTCGGTCCATAGAGTCCCAACCGGTTCATACTCGTATCCCGGTTGGTATCTCTCTATTCCTAATTTACAATACAAGTTATACATCAGGTCGGTTTACGGCTACAGATTCTAAACCGACTATAGGCCTTGGGCCTTCATCTGCTTATACCACTAATGAAGTTAACTCGGCCCAAGTAGGCCGGTTTATGCCTAGTGGTAATATCCCCAATAATGTTGAAACTCTAATCCACCATGTCCTAGCAAACCGTTGATTGGCTATGTTATCGCTTTGCTCAGCCCCTCTTATAGCGTTGCTAGTTGCAGGTGAAGATTGGAGGCCGTTCCTTGTTGGAACATCATTTATTTACTTGTTGTGATATCATTATATTTCTATGTTATCTTAATGCATCTATATACTTGGTAAAGGGTGGAAGGCTCGGCCTCTCGCCTAGTGTTTTGTTCCACTCTTACCGCCCTAGTTTCCGTCATATCGATGTTATGTTCCCGGATTTTGCATTCCTTGCGCGGTTGGGTTATAATGGGAACCCCTTGATAGTTCGCCTTGATTAAAACTTTTCCAGCAATGCCCAACATTGGTTTTACCATTTGCCACCTAGCCTTTTCTTTCCCTTGGGTTCTGCAGACTCAAGGGTCATCTTATTTTAACCCCCCCGGGCCAGTGCTCCTCTGAGTGTTGGTCCAAACCGTCCGCCGGTGGCTACCAGGGGCAACTCTGGGCTGGCCTACCGAAAGTTTGGACAATCTGAGTGTGCCCTGAGACAGAGATATGTGCAGCTCCTATCGGGATTTGTCGGCATATTCGGGCGGTGTTGCTGGTCTTGTTTTAACCTGTCGAATTGTCTTGTTGTACCGGGTTACCGAGTCTGATCGGTGTGTCTCGGGTGGAGGTCTCTTCCTTCGTTGACCGTGAGAGCTTGTCATGGGCTAAGTTGGGACTCCCCTGCAGGGATTGAACTTTTGAAAGTCGTGCCTGCGGTTATGGGCAGATGGGAATTTGTTAATGTCCGATTGTAGATAACTTGAACCTTAATTAATTAAAATGAATCAACTGAGTGTGTTACCGTGATGGCCTCTTCTCGGCGGAGTCCGGGAAGTGGACACGGTGTTGGAGTAATGCTTGCGCAGGTTGCTCTTCTAGATTCTCGCTCGCGCTTTGCCTCCTCTTCTCGCTCTATTTTGCGTATAAGATAGCCACCATATATGCTAGTCGCTTGCTGCAGCTCCACATATATTTGCCTTATCCTTCCTATAAGCTTAAATATTTTTGATCGTGAGGGTGCGAGATTGCTGAGTCCCTGTGGCTCACAGATGCTATAACTCCAGATGCAGGTCCAGGTGATTCCGCTCCAGGTGACGATTACGAGCTCAAGTGGGAGTACGATGAGGACTCTCAGCGTTATTATGTTTCCTTTCCCGATGATCAGTAGTGGTGCCTAGTTGGGGTTTGGTTCAGGGCCTTGTCGCATGTCGGGGTTTTTCTTCTATTTTGGCGCCGTAGTCGGGCCATGAGTGCTTGTATGATGGATTTTATTTATGTACTCTGATGTGACGTGGCGAGTGTAAGCCAACTATGTTCTTCCCCTTTTATTATATATTACATGGGTTGTTGTAATGATTGCCTGACTTGCGACATTGCTTTCAATGCGGTTATGTCTCTAAGTCGTGCCTCGACATGTCGGAGCTATAGCCGCATCGAGGGCGTTACAGAAGGCTATGTTGATTTTGTTTCAACTACATGCGTGAACATGTGCCAAGTCAAGTCACTTAAATCATTCAAAGGAGGATACCACCCCATCATACCACATCATAATCATCTCAATAGCATGTTGGCATACAAGGTAAATCATTATAACTCATAGCTAATCAAGCATGGCACAAGCAACTATGATCTCTAATTGTCATTACAAACATGTTTATTCATAATAAGCTGAATCAAGAACGACGGGCTCATCATATTTACAAAAACAAAAGAGGTCGAGTTCATACCAGCTTTTCTCATCTCAGTCAGTCCATCATATATCATCATAATTGCCTTTCACTTGCGCGACCAAACGGTGTGAATAATAATAAGAGTGCACGTGCATTGGACTAAGCTGGAATCTGCGAGCATTCAATAAACAGGAGAAGACAAGGCAATATGGGCTCTTTGGTTAATTCAACAATAATGCATATAAGAGCCACTTCAACAATTTAATCATGGTCTTCTCCTACTGACCCCCAAAGCAAAGAAAAGAAATAAAACTATTTACACGGGAAAGCTCCCAACAAGCAAAAGAAGAACAGGAAATATTTTTGGGCTTTTCTTTTTAATTATTACTACTACAGCAGAAAAATGAACTACTAGTATTTTTTTTGGTTTTTCTTAAGGTTTAACAAGCACACAAGAAGAAAGCAGGAAAAAGAAAATAAAACTAGCATGGATATTACAGTGAAAAAGTATGAGCACCAACATCTAGCAACGAGTGTGTGTGAACATAAATGTAATGTCGGTGAGAAATATGTACTCCCCCAAGCTTAGGCTTTTGGCCTAAGTTGTTCTATGGCCACGGCTGGCCTGGCGGATATCCATAATAATAGTTGTTGGGGTCGTACTGTGATGAGGAGGAATAGTTGGGTTCATACTGACGTGCAGCGGTTATCGCCTGCTGAGCTGCAGCGTGGAGTCGGGCTGCCTCCGCTCTCCTCTCGTACTCTTCTGCCTCCTCTCTGGTAATAACATATCTTATTTTTAACTGTGAATCAAAGAAGGCAGGAGCAGGGAGAGTAATACGGAAAACATGTCGTTTATCAAAAATTAAGTGATATAAGAGAGGTGATTCAGGCCTCTCAACAAACTGGTGCGAAGCCATAGAGTTATAATCTAAATATGCAGGAGGCAACTCCATATCACCCTCACGAATGTCTATTTCAAGAAAATGAGCTAAGCGGGTTGCATAAATTCCTCCAAAGAAATCTCCATTATGTCTATTATGATGCAACCTACGAGCTACAATGGCTCCCATATGATAAGATTGGTCTCCTAACACAGCACTCCTAAGAATGCTAAGATCAGGGACACACATGTGACATGCTTCATCCTTAGCATTTATGCATCTACCGATGAAAAGAGCAAAATAATGTATAGCAGGAAAGTGAATGCTCCCTATGGTAGCCTGCATTATATCTCAGGATTCCCCCACAGTTATACTAGCAAGAAAGTTTCTAAATTCAGATTTAGGGGGATCACTAACACTACCCCATGATGGAAGTTCGCAAGCAGAAGTGAAATCCTCTAAGTCCATGGTATAAGATTTGTCATAGAGATCAAACATGACTGAAGGAGAATTACGCGAAGATGAATACTCAAACCTCCTCACAAATGAGCTTGTGAGATCATGATACTAGGGGCATTTGTTAGCCTCAAAATCCTCAAGACCGGCATTGCACAAATATGATTTGAATTCTTCTTTAATTCCCGCACGGTCCATAAAATTTTCCAACGACCATTCGCAGGGCCGTACCGGAGCGTCTCTTGGTGGATCGTCGTCAGCATCGCGCATAGCAATCCTGGGTCCTTGCTTCTTAGAGGAACCACCTTGGAATATCTTCCTAAACATATTGTTTTTCTCTGAAAAATTCTGAAATTTTTAGTAACTTCAAAATAAAAATAAACCAAACTCAATAATATTCATAGCAACTACTCCTACAAGTGCCTAGAGCCTATATCAAGCATTAGAACTACTTGGAACCATATAAATTTGACATGCAAGCTCAAGAACAAGGTCACCTATGCAGCACAAATTTGCAAAGAATAAAGCACTAGAACAAAAACTAATTGGACCAATGGAGGAGTCACATACCAAGGAACAATCTCCCCAAGCAGTTTTGCGAGAGGTGCATTGAGCAAGGAGATCGAAAATCGCAGCATAAGTGGCTGGAACTCGTGCTTGAGTTGGTTTTTCGGGTTTGTGTGAGATAGAGGAAGAAGATGGGTGCTGGGATAAGTGGAGGAGGGCCACCGTGGGCCCATGAGGCAGGGGGGCGCGCCCTAGGGGGGGCACGCGCCCACCACCCTCGTGGCCTGGTGGCAGCTCCTCCCGCAGTAATTTTTGCACGGTAAATCCTCAAATATTCCCGAAAAAATCATATTAAATTGGCATGGCATTCTGAGGACTTATATTTTCGGGATATTTTTATATTGCACGGATAAGTCAGGAAACAGACAGAAAAATACTATTTTTACTTTATTTAATATAAATAGCAGAAAATATAAAGAGGGTACAGAAGTTTGTGCTTCTAGTTTCATCCATCTCATGCTCATCAAAAAGAATCCACTAACAAGGTTGATCAAGTCTTGTTAACAAACTCATTCCGATAATCATGAAACCGGAGAAATTTCGAATAACACTAAGTTACCTCAACGGGGATATGCACATCCCCAATAATAAGTATATCATATTTCTTCTTGACAGTAGGAAGAGGAAATTCAAAACCTCCAAATATAATCGATGGAATTTTCCAATAGAGTTGATACTATGAACTTGAGGTTGTTTCCTCAGAAGTGTACCGTATGCTCATTACCATTAACATGAAAAGTGACATTGCCTTTGTTGCAATCAATAACAGCCCCTGTAGCATTAAGAAAAGGTCTTCCAAGAATAATAGACATACTATCATCCTCGGGAATATCAAGAATAACAAAGTCCGTTAAAATAGTAACGTTTGCAACCACAACAGGCACATCCTCACAAATACTGACAGGTATAGCAGTTGATTTATCAGCCATTTGCAAAGATATTTCGATAGGTGTCAGCTTATTCAAGTCAAGTCTACGATATAAAGAGAGAGGCATAACACTAACACCGTCTCCAGGATCACATAAAGCAGTTTTAATATAATTTATTTTAATGGAGCAAGGTATAGTAGGTACTCCGGGGTCTCCAAGTTTCTTTGGTATTCCACCCTTAAAAGTACAATTAGCAAGCATGGTGGAAATTTCAGCTTCCGGTATCTTTCTTTTATTAGTAATGATATCTTTCATATATTTAGCATAAGGATTTGTTTTGAGCACATCAGTTAATCGCATACACAAAAAGATAGGCCTAATCATTTCAGCAAAGCACTCAAAATCCTCATCATCCTTTTTATTGGATGGTTTCGGAGGAAAAGGCATGGGTTTCTGAACCCAAGGTTCCCTTTCTTTACCATGTTTCCTAGCAATAAAGTCTCTTTTATCATAACATTGATTCTTTGATTGTGGGTTATCAAGATGAACAACAGGTTCAATTTCTACATCATTGTCATTACTAGGTTGAGCATCATCATGAACACTATCATTAATAATTTTTAGTAGGTTCATGTTCATTACCAGATTGTGTTTCAGCATCAGACATAGATATATCATTTGGATTATCAGGTGGTTCAGCAATAGGTTCACTAGAAGTTTGCAAAGTTCTATCATTTTTCTTCTTTTTAGAAGAACTAGGAACATCAATATTATTTCTTTGAGAATCTTGCTCGATTCTCTTAGGGTGGCCTTCGGGATACAAAGGTTCCTGAGTCATTCTACCAGTTCTGGTAGCCACTCTAAGAGCATAATCATTTTTCTTACTATTCATTTCATCAAGCACTTCTTTTTGAGCTTTAAGTACTCGTTCTACTTGAGTGGTAACCATAGAAGCATGTTTGCTAATAAGTTTAAGTTCACCTTTAATACCAGCCATATAATCACCCAAGCGTCTAATCATATAAGCGTTTTCTTTTAATTGTCTACCAAAATAAGCATTGAAGTCGTCTTGCTTAAACATAAAGTTTTCAAACTCATCCAAGCACTGACTAGCAATTTTAGTAGGAGGGACTTCAGCTTTATCATATCTATAGAGAGAATTTACCTTTACTACCTGTGTCGGGATATTGGGATCAGGAGGTTCTTCAACAAATAAATAATTGAGATCATAAGTTTCTTCAACAGGCGGTATATTAAGACCATGTATTTCTTCAATAGGAGGTAAATTCTTAACATCTTCAGCTTTAATACCTTTCTCTTTCATAGATTTCTTTGCCTCTTGCATATCTTCGGGACTGAGAAATAGAATACCTCTCTTCTTCGGAGGTGGTTTAGGAATAGGCTCAGTAATTGGAGAAGGAGTTGGCTCAAGAGCTGGCTCAGGAGGTGCCCAATTATTTTCATTTGTCAACATATTATTCAATAGAATTTCAGCTTCATTCGGTGTTCTTTCCCTGAAAAGAGAACCAACACAACTATCCAGGTAATCTTTGGAAGCATCGGTTAGTCCATTATAAAAGATATCAACTATTTCAGGTTTCTTAAGAGGGTGATCAGGCAAAGCATTAAGTAACTTGAGAAGCCTCCCCCAAGCTTGTGGGAGACTCTCTTCTTTAATTTGCACAAAGTTGTATATTTCCCTCAAAGCAGCTTGTTTCTTATGAGCAGGGAAATATTTAGCAGAGAAGTAATAAATCATATCCTGGGGACTACGCACACAACCAAGATCAAGAGAATTGAACCATATCTTAGCATCGCCCTTTAATGAGAACGGAAATATTTTGAGTAAATAGAGGTAATGTGATCTCTCATTATTAGTGAACAGGGCAGCTATATCATTTAACTTAGTAAGATGTGCCACAACAGTTTCAGATTCATAGCCATAAAACGGATCAGATTCAACCAAAGTAATTATATCAGGATCAACAGAGAATTCATAATCTTTATCAGGAACACATATAGGTGAAGTAGCAAAAGCAGGATCGGGTTTCATTTTATCTCTAAGTGATTCTTTGTTCCATTTAATTAATAACCTCTTAAGCTCATATCTATCTCTGCAAGCTAAAATAGTTAAAGAAGCATCTTGATCAAATAAATAACCCTCAGGAATAACAGGCATATTTTCATCATCACTATCATCATTGTATTCAGATTCTATAATTTCTCTTTCTCTAGCCCTAGAAATTTGTTCATCAAGAAATTCACTAAGGGGCACAGTAGTATCAGACATAGAAGCAGTTTCATCATAAGTATCATGCATAGCAGAAGTGGCATCATCAATAACATGCGACATATCAGAACGAATAGCAGAAGCAGGTGTAGGTGTCGCAAAGTTACTCATAACAGAAGGTGAATCAAGTGCAGAGCTAGAAGGCCGTTCCTTACCTTCCCTCGTAGTTGAGGGATAGATCTTGGTTTTTGGATCTCTCAAGTTCTTCATAGTGTCCAGCAGATATAAATCCCAAGTGACTCAAAGAGTAGAGCTATGCTCCCCGGCAATGGCGCCAGAAAAAGGTCTTGATAACCCACAAGTATAGGGGATCGCAACAGCTTTCGAGGGTAGAGTATTCAACCCAAATATATTGATTCGACACAAGGGGAGCCAAAGAATATTCTCAAGTATTAGCAGCTGAGTTGTCAATTCAACCACACCTGGAAACTTAGTATTTGTAGCAAAGAGTTTAGTAGCAAAGTAATATGATAGTGGTGGTAGCGGCAACAAAAGTAAAGACAGCAAAAGTAATGTTTTTGGTATTTTGTAGTGATTGTAACAGTAGCAGCAGGAAAGTAAATAAGCGTAAACTAGTATATGGAAAACTCGTAGGCACCGGATCAGTGATGGATAATTATGCCGGATGCGGTTCATCATGTAACAGTCATAACATAGGGTGACACAGAACTAGCTCCAATTCATCAATGTAATGTAGGCATGTATTCCGTATATAGTCATATGTGCTTATAGAAAAGAACTTGCATGACATCTTTTGTCCTACCCTCCCGTGGCAGCGGGGTCCTTTGGAAACTAAGGGATATTAAGGCCTCCTTTTAATAGAGAACCGGAACAAAGCATTAGCACATAGTGAATACATGAACTCCTCAAACTATGGTCATCACCGGGAGTGGTCCCGATTATTGTCACTTCGGGGTTGCCGGATCATAACACATAGTAGGTGACTATAGACTTGCAAGATAGGATCAAGAACTCACATATATTCATGAAAACATAATAGGTTCAGATATGAAATCATGGCACTCGGGCCCTAGTGACAAGCATTAAGCATAGCAAAGTCATAGCAACATCAATCTTAGAACATAATGGATACTAGGGATCAAACCCTAACAAAACTAACTCGATTACATGATAAATCTCATCCAACCCATCACCGTCCAGCAAGCCTACGATGCAATTACTCACGCACGGCGGTGAGCATCATGAAATTGTGATGGAGGATGGTTGATGATGACGACGGCGATGAATCCCCCTCTTCGGAGCCCCGAACGGACTCCAGATCAGCCCTCCCGAGAGGTTTTAGGGCTTGGCGGCGGCTCCGTATCATAAAACACGATGATTTCTTCTCTCTGATTTTTTTCTCTCCGAAAGCAAATATATAGAGTTGGAGTTGGCGTCGGAGGGTCAACAGGGGCCCACGAGGTAGGGGGGCGCGCCCTAGGGGGGCGCCCCCCACCCTCGTGAGAAGGGTGTGGGCCCCCTGGTCTTCATATTTGGCGAGGATTTTTTATTATTTTTCTAAGACCTCCCATGGAGTTTCAGGTCATTCCGAGAATATTTGTTTTCTGCACATAAAACAACACCATGGTAATTCTGTTGAAAATAGCGTCAGTCCGGGTTAGTTCCATTCAAATCATACAAGATAGAGTCCAAAACAAGGGCAAAAGTGTTTGGAAAAGTAGATACGACGGAGACGTATCAGTGCCGTACGTTCGGTACTTGATCGGTCGAATCGTGAAGACGTACGACTACATCAACTGCGTTGTGCAAACGCTTCCACTTTTGGTCTACGAGGGTACGTGGACAACACTCTCCCACCTCGTTGCTATGCATCACCATGATCTTGCATGTGCGTAGGCATATTTTTGAAATTACTACGTTCCCCAACAGTGGTATCAGAGCCTGGTTTTATGCATAGATGTCATATGCACGATTAGAACACAAGTGAGTTGTGGGCGATATAAGTCATACTACTTACCAGCATGTCATACTTTGGTTCAGCGGTATTGTTGGATGAAGCGGCCCGGACCGACATTACGCGTATGCTTACGCGAGACTGGTTCTACCGACGTGCTTTGCACATAGGTGGCTGGCGGATGTCAGTTTCTGCAACTTTAGTTGAACCGAGTGTGACTACGCCCGGTCCTTGCGAAGGTTAAAACAGCACCAACTTGACAAACTATCGTTGTGGTTTTGATGCGTAGGTAAGAACGGTTCTTTCTAAGCCCGTAGCAGCCACGTAAAACTTGCAACAACAAAGTAGAGGACATCTAACTTGTATTTGTAGGGCATGTTGTGATGTGATATGGTCAAGACATGATGCTAAATTTTATTGTATGAGATGGTCATGTTTTGTAACCGAGTTATCGGCAACTGGCAGGAGCCATACGGTTGTCGCTTTATTGTATGCAATGCAATCGCCCTGTAATGCTTTACTTTATCACTAAGCAGTAGCGATAGTCGTGGAAGCATAAGATTGGCGAGACGACTACGATGGAGATCAAGGTGTCGCGCCGGTGACGATGGTGATCATGACGGTGCTTCGGAGATGGAGATCACAAGCACAAGATAATGATGGCCATATCATATCACTTATATTGATTGCATGTGATGTTTATCTTTTATGCATCCTATCTTGCTTTGATTGACGGTAGCATTATAAGATGATCTCTCACTAAATTTCAAGATAAAAGGTGTTCTCCCTGAGTATGCACCGTTGCCAAAGTTCCTCGTGCCCAGACACCACGTGATGATCAGGTGTGATAATTAAGCTCTACGTCCATCTACAACGGGTGCAAGCCAGTTTTGCACATGCAGAATACTCAGGTTAAACTTGACGAGCCTAGCATATGCAGATATGGTCTCGAAACACTGAGACCGAAAGGTCGAGCGTGAATCATATAGTAGATATGATCAACATAGTGATGTTCACCATTGAAAACTACTGCATTTCACGTGATGATCGGTTATGGTTTAGTTGATTTGGATCACGTGATCACTTAGAAGATTAGAGGGATGTCTTTCTAAGTGGGAGTTCTTAAGTAATATGATTTATTGAACTTAAATTTATCATGAACTTAGTACCTGATAGTATCTTGCTTGTCTATGTTTGATTGTAGATAGATGGCTCGTGCTGTTGTTCCGTTGAATTTTAATGCATTCCTTGAGAAAGCAAAGTTGAAAGATGATGGTAGCAATTACACGGATTGGGTCCGTAACTTGAGGATTATCCTCATTGCTGCTCAGAAGAATTACGTCCTGGAAGCACTGCTAGGTGTACCACCTGCGCCAGCAACTGCAGACATTGTGAATGCCTCGCAGTCACGTGTTGATGACTACTCGATAGTTCAGTGTGCCATGCTTTACGGCTTAGAACCGGGACTTCAATGACATTTTGAACGTCATGGAGCATATGAGATGTTCCAGGAGTTAAAGTTAATATTTCAAGCAAATGCCCGGATTGAGAGATATGAAGTCTCCAATAAGTTCTATAGCTGCAAGATGGAGGAGAATAGTTCTGTCAGTGAACATATACTCAGAATGTCTGGGTACCATAATCACTTGACTCAGCTTGGAGTTAATCTTCTGGTTGATATTGTCATTGACAGAGTTCTACAATCACTGCCACCAAGCTACAAGAGCTTCGTGATGAACTATAATATGCAAGGGATGGATAAGACAATTCTCGAGCTCTTCGCAATGCTAAAGGCTGCGGAGGTAGAAATCAAGAAGGAGCATCAAGTGTTGATGGTCAATAAGACCACCATTTTCAAGAAAAGGGGTAAAGGAAAGAAGAAGGGGAACTTCAAGAAGAACAGCAAGCAAGTTGCTGCTCAGGAGAAGAAACCCAAGTCTTGACCTAAGCCTGAGACTGAGTGCTTCTACTGCAAGCAGACTGGTCACTGGAAGTGGAACTGCCCCAAGTATTTGGAGGATAAGAAGGATGGCAAGGTGAACAAAGGTATATGTGATATACATATTATTGATGTGTACCTTACTAGAGCTCGCAGTAGCACCTGGGTATTTGATACTAGTTCTGTTGCTAATATTTGCAACTCGAAACAGGAACTATGGATTAGGCAAACACTGGCAAAGGACGAGGTGACGATGCACGTGGGAAATGGTTCCAAAGTCGATGTGATCACGGTCGGCACGCTACCTCTACATCTACCTTCAGGATTAGTATTAGACCTAAATAATTGTTATTTGGTGCCAGCGTTGGGCATGAACATTATATCTAGATCTTGTTTGATGCGAGACGATTATTCATTTAAATTAGAGAATAATGGTTGTTCTATTTATATGAGTAATATCTTTTATGGTCATGCACCCTTGAAGAGTGGTCTATTTTTGATGAATCTCGATAGTAGTAACACACATATTCATAATGTTGAAGCCAAAAGATGCAGAGTTGATAATGATAGTGCAACTTATTTGTGGCACTGCCGTTTAGGTCATATCGGTGTAAAGCGCATGAAGAAACTCCATACTGATGGACTTTTGGAACCACTTGATTATGAATCACTAGGTACTTGCGAACCGTGCCTCATGGGCAAGATGACTAAAACGCCGTTCTCCGGAACTATGGAGAGAGCAACAGATTTGTTGGAAATCATACATACAGATGTATGTGGTCCGATGAATGTTGAGGATCATGGAGGATATCCTTATTTTCTCACCTTCACAGATGATTTAAGCAGATATGGGTATATCTACTTAATGAAGCATAAGTCTGAAACATTTGAAAAGTTCAAAGAATTTCAGAGTGAAGATTAAAATCATCGTAACAAGAAAAATAAAGTTTCTACGATCTGATCGTGGGGGAGAATATTTGAGTTACGACTTTGGTCTACATTTGAAACAATGCGGAATAGTTTTGCAACTCACGCCACCCGGAACACCACAACGTAATGGTGTGTCCGAATGTCGTAATCGTACTTTACTAGATATGGTGCGATCTATGATGTCTCTTACAGATTTACCGCTATCATTTTGGGGATATGCTTTAGAGACGGCCGCATTCACGTTAAATAGGGCACCATCAAAATCCATTGAGACGACGCCTTATGAACTGTGGTTTGGCGAGAAACCAAAGTTGTCGTTTCTGAAAGTTTGGGGCTGCGGTGCTTATGTGAAAAAGCTTCAACCTGATAACCTCGAACCCAAACAGGAGAAATGTGCCTTCATAGGATACCCAAAGGAGACTGTTGGGTACACCTTCTATCATAGATCTGAAGGAAAGACTTTCGTTGCTAAGAATGCATCCTTTCTAGAGAAGGAGTTTCTCTCGAAAGAAGTGACTGGGAGGAAAGTGGAACTTGATGAGGTAACTATACCTGCTCCTCTATTGGAAAGTAGTTCATCACAGAAACCGGTTTCTGTGACACCTACACCAATTAGTGAGGAAGTTAATGATGATGATCGTGGAACTTCAGATCAAGTTACTACTGAACCTCGTAGATCAACCAGAGTAAGATCCACACCAGAGTGGTACGGTAATCCTGTTCTCGAAGTCATGCTACTAGATCATGATGAACCTACGAACTATGAAGAAGCGATTATGAGCCCAGATTCCGCAAAATGGCTTGAGGCCATGAAATCTGAGATGGGATCCATGTATGAGAACAAACTATGGACTTTGGTTAACTTGCCCGATGATCGGCAAGCAATTGAGAATAAATGGATCTTCAAGAAGAAGACTGACGCTGACGGTAATGTTACTGTCTATAAAGCTCGACCTGTTGCAAAAGGTTTTCGACAAGTTTAAGGGATTGACTACGATGAGACCTTCTCACCCGTAGCGATGCTTAAGTCTGTCCGAATCATGTTAGCAATTGCCGCATTTTATGATTATGAAATTTGGCAAATGGATGTCAAAACTGCATTCCTGAATGGATTTCTGGAAGAAGAGTTGTATATGATGCAACCAGAAGGTTTTGTCGATCCGAAGGGAGCTAACAAAGTGTGCAAGCTCCAGCGATCCATTTATGGACTGGTGCAAGCCTCTCGGAGTTGGAATAAATGCTTTGATAGTGTGATCAAAGCATTTGGTTTTATACAGACTTTTGGAGAAGCCTGTATTTACAAGAAAGTGAGTGGGAGCTCTGTAGCATTTTTGATATTATATGTGGATGACATATTGCTGATTGGAAATGATATAGAATTTCTGGATAGCATAAAGGGATACTTGAATAAGAGTTTTTCAATGAAAGACCTCGGTGAAGCTGCTTACATATTGGGCATCAAGATCTATAGAGATAGATCAAGACGCTTAATTGGACTTTCACAAAGCACATACCTTGACAAAGTTTTGAAGAAGTTCAAAATGGATCAAGCAAAGAAAGGGTTCTTACCTGTGTTACAAGGTGTGAAGTTGAGTAAGACTCAATGCCTAACCACTGCAGAAGATAGAGAGAAAATGGAAGATGTTCCCTATTCTTCAGCCATAGGCTCTATCATGTATGCAATGCCGTGTACCAGACCTGATGTGTGCCTTGCTATAAGTCTAGCAGGGAGGTACCAAAGTAATCTAGGAGTGGATCACTGGACAGCGGTCAAGAACATCCTGAAATACCTGAAAAGGACTAAGGATATGTTTCTCGTTTATGGAGGTGACAAAGAACTCATCGTAAACGGTTAAGTTGATGAGGGCTTTGACATTGATCTGGATGATTCTAAATCGCAAACCGGATACGTGTTTACATTGAACGGTGGAGCTGTTAGTTGGTGCAGTTCTAAACAAAGCATTGTGGCAGGATCTACATGTGAAGCGGAGTACATAGCTGCTTCGGAAGCAGCAAATGAAGGAGTCTGGATGAAGGAGTTCATATCCTATCTAGGTGTCATACCTAGTGCATCGGGTCCAATGAAAATCTTTTGTGACAATACTGGTGCAATTGCCTTGGCGAAGGAATCCAGATTTCACAAGAAAACCAAACACATCAAGAGATGCTTCAATTCCATCCGGGGTTTAGTCCAGGTGGGAGACATAGAAATTTGCAAGATACATACGGATCTGAATGTTGCAGACCTGTTGACTAAGCCTCTTCTACGAGCAAAACATGATCAACACCAAGGCTCCATGGGTGTTAGAATCATTACTGTGTAATATAGATTATTGACTCTAGTGCAAGTGGGGGACTGAAGGAAATATGCCCTAGAGGAAATAATAAAGTTATTATTTATTTCCTTCAATCCCCCACTTGTGTTAACCGGAAACATAATACATGTGTGAATACATAGACAAACAGATTGTCACTAGTATGCCTCTACTTGACTAGCCCGTTGATCAAAGATGGTTATGTTTCCTGACCATAGACATGAGTTGTCATTTGATTAACGGGGTCACATCATTAGGAGAATGATGTGATTGACATGACCCATTCCGTTAGCTTAGCACCTGATCATTTAGTATGTTGCTATTGCTTTCTTCATGACTTATACATGTTCCAATGACTATGAGATTATGCAACTCCCGTTTACCGAAGGAACACTTTGTGTGCTACCAAACGTCACAACGTAACTGGGTGATTATAAAGGTGCTCTACAGGTGTCTCCAAAGGTACTTGTTGGGTTGGCGTATTTCGATATTAGGATTTGTCACTCCAATTGTCGGAGAGGTATCTCTGGGCCCTCTCTAAAATGTACATCACTTAAGCCTTGCAAGCATTGCAACTAATGAGTTAGCTGCAGGATGATGTATTACGGAACGAGTAAAGAGACTTGCCGGCAACGAGATTGAACTAGGTATTGAGATACCGACGATTGAATCTCGGGCAAGTAACATACCAATGACAATGGGAACAACGTATGTTGTTGTGCGGTTTGACCAATAAAGATCTTCGTAGAATATATGGGAGCCAATATGAGCATCCAGGTTCCGCTATTGGTTATTGACCAGAGACGTGTCTCGGTCATGTCTACATAGTTCTCGAACTCGTAGGGTCCGCACGCTTAACGTTATGATGACAGTTATATTATGAGTTTATATGTTTTGATGTACCGAAGGTTGTTCGGAGTCCCGGATGTGATCAAGGACATGACGAGGAGTCTTGAAATGATCGAGACGTGAAGATTGATATATTGGAAGCCTATGTTTGGATGTCAGAAGTGTTCCGGGTGAAATCGGGATTTGACCGGAGTACCGGGAGGTTACCGGAACCCCCCGGGGGCTTAATGGGCCTACATGGGCCTTAGTGGAAATAGAGGGAAGCAAGGGGAGTGTGGGGCATGCCCCCCCCCAAGTCCCAAACCGAATTGGTTTAGGGCAAGGGGGCCGGCCCCCTCTTTCCTTCTTCCCCTCTCTCTTTCCTTCTCCCGAATCCTATTCCAACTAGGAAAGGGGGGAGTCCTACTCCCGGTGGGAGTAGGAGTCCTCCTGGCGCGCCCTTTCCCTGGTCGGCCGCACCACCCCTTGCTCCTTTATATACGGGGGCAGGGGGCACTCCATAGACACAACAATTGATCAAGTTGATCCTTTAGCCATGTGCGGTGCCCCCCTCCACCATACTCCACCTCGATAATACTGTAGCGGTGCTTAGGCGAAGCCCTGCGTCGGTAGAACATCAACATCTTCACCACGCCGTCGTGCTGATGAAACTCTCCCTCAACACTCGGCTAGATCGGAGTTCGAGGGACGTCATCGGGCTGAACGTGTGCTGAACTCGGAGGTGCCGTACGTTCGGTACTTGATCGGTCGAATCGTGAAGACGTACGACTACATCAACCGCGTTGTGCAAACGTTTCCACTTTCGGTCTACAAGGGTACGTGGACAACACTCTCCCCTCTCGTTGCTATGCATCACCATGATCTTGCATGTGCGTAGGAATTTTTTTGAAATTACTATGTTCCCCAACAGGATGCCTATCAAGTGGGAGTTCTTAAGTAATATGATTAATTAAACTTTAATTTATCATGAACTTAGTACCTGATAGTATTTTGCATGTCTATGTTGTTATAGATAAATGGCACATGTTGTTGTTCCGTTGAATTTTAATGCGTTCCTAGAGAAAGCTAAGTTGAAAGATGATGGTAGCAACTACATGGACTGGGTCCGTAACTTGAGGATTATCCTCATTGTTGCACGATGTCTACTACACAATCTTCTTCTTATAGACGTTGTTGGGCCTCCAAGTGCAGAGGTTTGTAGGACAGCAGCAAATTTCCCTCAAGTGGATGACCTAAGGTTTATAAATCCGTGGGAGGCATAGGATGAAGATGGTCTCTCTCAAGCAACCCTGCAACCAAATAACAAAGAGTCTCTTGTGTCCCCAACACACCCAATACAATGGTAAATTGTATAGGTGCACTAGTTCGGCGAAGAGATGGTGATACAAGTGCAATATGGATAGTAGATATAGGTTTTTGTAATCTAAAAATATAAAAACAGCAAGGTAACTAATGATAAAAGTGAGCACAAACGGTATTGCAATGCTAGGAAACAAGGCCTAGGGTTCATACTTTCACTAGTGCAAGTTCTCTCAACAATAATAACATAATTGGATCATATAACTATCCCTCAACATGCAATAAAGAGTCACTCCAAAGTCACTAACAGCGGAGAACAAACGGAGAGATTATGGTAGGGTACGAAACCACCTCAAAGTTATCCTTCCTAATCAATCTATTCAAGAGTCCATAGTAAAATAACACGAATCTATTCTTTCCGTTCAATCTATCATAGAGTTTGTACTAGAATAACACCTTAAGACACAAATCAACCAAAACCCTAATGTCACCTAGATACTCCAATGTCACCTCAAGTATCTGTGGGTATGATTATACGATATGCATCAAACAATCTCAGTTTCATCTATTCAACCAACACAAAGAACTTCAAAGAGTGCCCCAAAGTTTCTACCGGAGAGTCAAGACGAAAACGTGTGCCACCCCCTATGCATAAGTTCACGAGGTCACAGAACTCGCAAGTTGATCACCAAAACATACATCAAGTGGATCACATGATATCCCATTATCACCACAGATAAGCACATGCAAGACATACATCAAGTGTTCTCAAATCCTTAAAGACTCAACCCGATAAGACAACTTCAAAGGGAAAACTCAATTCATCACAAGAGACTAGAGGGGGAGAAACATCATAAGATCCAACTATAATAGCAAAGCTCGCGATACATCAAGATCGTACCACCTCAAGAACACGAGAGAGAGATATCAAACACATAGCTACTGGTACATATCCTCAGCCCCGAGGGTGAACTACTCCCTCCTCGTCATGGAGAGCGCCGGGATGATGAAGATGGCCACCGGAGAGGGATTCCCCCCCTCCGGCAGGGTGCCAGAACGGGTCTAGATTGGTTTTCGGTGGCTACGGAGGCTTCTGGCAGTGGAACTCCCGATCTATTCTGCTCTCCGATGTTTGGCGGTATATGGATATATATATAGGAGGAAGAAGTACGTCGGTGGAGCAACAAGGGGCCCACGAGGGTGGAGGGCGCGCCCAGGGGGGTGGGCGCGCCCCCTGCCTCGTGGCTGCCTCGTTGATTGCCTGACGTATACTCCAAGTCTCCTGGATTGCTTCCGTTCCAAAAATAACTCTCCCGAAGGTTTCATTCCGTTTGGCCTCCGTTTGATATTCCTTTTCTGCGATACTCTAAAACAAGGGAAAAACAGAAACTGGCACTAGGCTCTAGGTTAATAGGTTAGTCCCAAAAATCATATAAAATATCATATCAATGCATATAAAACATCCAAGGTTGATAATATAATAGCATGGAACAATCAAAAATTATAGATACGTTGGAGACGTATCAAGCATCCCCAAGCTTAATTCCTGCTCGTCCTCGAGTAGGTAAATGATAAAAACAGAATTTTTGATGTGGAATGCTACCTAACATATTTATCCATGCAGTTCTCTTTATTGTGGCAAGAATATTCAGATCCATAAGATTCAAGACAAAATTTTAATATTGACATAAAAACAATAATACTTCAAGCAGACTAACAAAGTAATCATGTCTTCTCAAAATAACATGGCCAAAGAAAGCTATCCCTACAAAATCATATAGTTTGGCTATGCTCTATCTTCATCACACAAAATATTTAAATCATGCACAACCCGGATGACAAGCCAAGCAATTGTTTCATACTTTTGATGTTTTCAAACTTTTTTAATCTTCACGCAATACATGAGCGTGAGCCATGGACATAGCACTATAGGTGGAATAGAATGGTGGTTGTGGAGAAGACAAAAAGGAGAAGATAGTCTCACATCAACTAGGCGTATCAACGGGCTATGGAGATGCCCATCAATAGATATCAATGTGAGTGAGTAGGGATTTCCATGCAACGGATGCACTAGAGCTATAAGTGTATGAAAACTCAACAAAAGAATTAAGTGGGTGTGCATCCAACTTGCTTGCTCATGAAGACCTAGGGCAATTTTGAGGAAGCCCATCATTGGAATATACAAGCCAAGTTCTATAAAGTAAAATTCCTACTAGTATATGAAAGTGACAACATAGGAGACTCTCTATCATGAAGATCATGGTGCTACTTTGAAGCACAAGTGTGGTAAAAGGATAGTAGCATTATCCCTTCTCTCTTTTTCTCTCATTTTTTCTTTCTTTTTTTATTTTTTATTTGGGCCTTTTTTATGGCCTCTTTTTTCTCTCTTTTTTTCGTCTGGAGTGTCATCCCGACTTGTGGGGGAATCATAGTCTCCATCATCCTTTCCTCACATGGGACAATGCTCTAATAATGATGATCATCACACTTTTATTTACTTACAACTGAAGAATTACAACTCGATACTTAGAACAAAATATGACTCTATATGAATGCCTCCGGCGGTGTACCGGGATGTGCAATGACTCATGAGTGACATGTATGAAATAATTATGAACGGTGGCTTTGCCACAAATACGATGTCAACTACATGATCATGCAAAGCAATATGACAATGATGAAGCATGTCATAATAAATAGAATGATGGAAAGTTGCATGGCAATATATCTCGGAATGGCTATGGAAATGCCATAATAGGTAGGTATGGTGGCTGTTTTGAGGAAGGTATATGGTGGGTTTATGGTACCGGCGACAGTTGTGCGGTACTAGAGAGGCTAGCAATGGTGGAAGGGTGAGAGTGCGTATAATCCATGGACTCAACATTAGTCATAAAGAACTCACATACTTATTGCAAAAATCTATTAGTTATCGAAACAAAGTACTACGCGCATGCTCCTAGGGGGATAGATTTGTAGGAAAAGACCATCGCTCGTCCCCGACCTCCACTCATAAGGAAGGCAATCAATAAATAAATCATGCTCCGACTTCATCACATAACGGTTCACCATACGTGCATGCTACAGGAATCACAAACTTCAACACAAGTATTTCTCAAATTCACAATTACTCAACTAGCATGACTCCAATATCACCATCTCCATATCTCAAAACAATTATCAAGTATCAAACTTCTCATGGTATTCAATGCACTTTCTATGAAAGTTTTTATATTATCCCTAAAAGCAAATTTCCATGTTGTTCTAAAGGACTCTCAAAATAATATAAGTGAAGCATGAGAGATCAATTATTTCCATAAAATAAAACTACCGTCGTGCTCTAAAAGGTATAAGTGAATCACTAGAGCAAATGACAAACTACTCCAAAAGATATAAGTGAAGATCAATGAGTAGTCGAATAATTATGCAACTATATGAAGACTCTCTAACATGTAAGAATTTCAGATCTTGGTATTGTATCCAAACAGCAAGCAAAACAGAAGAAAATACGCTCCAAGCAAAACACATATCATGTGGTGAATAAAAATATAGCTCCAAGTAAAGTTACCGATGAACGGAGACGAAAGAGGGGATGCCTTCCGGGGCATCCCCAAGCTTAGGCTCTTGGTTGTCCTTGAATATTACCTTGGGGTGCCTTGGGCATCCCCAAGCTTAGGCTCTTGCCACTCCTTATCCCATAGTCCATCGAATCTTCACCCAAAACTTGAAAACTTCACAACACAAAACTTAACAGAAAACTCGTAAGCTCCGTTAGTATAAGAAAATAAATCATCACTTAAGTACTGTTGTGAACTCATTCTAAATTCATATTGGTGTAATATCTACTGTATTCCAACTTCTCTATGGTTCATACCCTCCGATACTACTCATAGATTCATCAAAATAAGCAAACAACACATAGAGAACATAATCTGTCAAAAACAGAACAGTCTGTAGTAATCTGTAGGTTTCGAATACTTCTATAACTCCAAAAATCCTGACAAATTAGGAAGTCCTAGGAAATTTGTTTAATAATCAATTGCAAGTGGAATTGGTATTTTATCGCTCTCTGGTAAAAAATGAAAATTATTCTCGTGAATGCATACTTTCTGTTTTTTACAGCAAGATCAAATAACAATCACCCAAGAAGATAAATGGGTGCTTCTACTGCAAAGGGACTGGTCACTCGAAGCGGAACTGCCCCAAGTATTTGGCAGATAATAAGGATGGCAAAGTGAAAGTTATATTTAATATACATGTTATTGATGTGTACCTTACTAATGCTCGCAGTAGCTCCTGGGTATTTGATATTGGTTATGTTGCTAATATTTGCAACTCGAAACAGGGGCTACGGATTAAGCGAAGATTGGCTAAGGAAGAGGTGACGATGCGCGTGGGAAATGGCTCCAAAGTTGATGTGATCGTGGTTGGCACGCTACCTCTACATCTACCTTCGGGATTAGTATTAGACCTGAATAATTGTTATTTGGTGCCATCGTTAAGCATGAACATTATATCTAGATCTTGTGTGATGCGAGACAGTTATTCATTTAAATCAGAGAATAATGGGTGTTCTATTTATATGAGTAATATCTTTTATGGTCATGCACCCTCGATGAGTGGTCTATTTTTATTGAATCTCGATAGTTGTCGGTGTCAAAACCGGCGGATCTCGGGTAGGGGGTCCCGAACTATGCGTCTAAGGCGGATGGTACCAGGAGGCAGGGGACACGATGTTTACCCAGGTTCGGGCCCTCTTGATAGAGGTAAAACCCTACGTCCTGCTTGATTGTTCTTGATGTTATGAGTATTACAAGAGTAGATCTACCATGAGATCAGAGAGGCTAAACCCTAGAAGCTAGCCTATGGTATGATTATATGTTGTCCTACGGACTAAAACCCTCCGGTTTATATAGACACTGGAGGGGGCTAGGGTTACACAAGGTCGGTTACAAAGGAGGAGATATCCATATCCGTATTGCCTAGCTTGCCTTCCACGCCAAGTAGAGTCCCATCCAGACACGGGACGAAGTCTTCAATCTTGTATCTTCATAGTCCAACAGTCCGGCCAAAGGATATAGTCCGGCTGTCCGGAGACCCCCTAATCCAGGACTCCCTCAGTAGCCCCTGAACCAGGCTTCAATGACGATGAGTCCGGCGCGCAGTGTTGTCTTCGGCATTGCAAGGCGGGTTCCTCCTCCGAATACACCATGGAAGAGTTTGAATGCAAGGATAATGTCCTACCCTGCAAAATAAGTTCCACATACCACCGTAGAGAGAATAATACTTCCACAAATCTAATCTACTGACACGTTTTGATAGTATGACATCACTTCATGGCCCGGTTATTATTCGAACCGCTTTTCTCAACCAGCTCCGTACATATCGTGAGGCGGTTTTCTTGATACATCTTGTCAAAGCAGAGATCGTGTTCCCCTTATCACAGGATTCTCATCAATACGAATGTGGGTAACCCAACCACGCCATCAATTGCGGCGCCTGGGGAATAAGCGGTTTTGCCAGGCAAGTGGGGAGACTCATCGCCTCCTCCGCCCTTATAAAGGGACAAAGATTTACTTTTTACACCCACACCTTCTTCCTTCTCGCTTACCCATTCCTGCACACTCGAGCTCTAGCGCCCAAGCTCGCGTTCTTTTCTTCTCAAACCACTCCAAGCATGTCTGGAGTAGGAGGCAAGTCGTTGGTTTCCTCCGTCACGAAGGAAAACATCAAAAAGTTACGGGAAGCCGGATACCTAGCTGTGAATATCGCGCAACGGCTGCCGAATGCGGGGCAGATCGTCCCCATGCCCGAACCCCATGAGAGGGTAGTTTTTCTTACCCATTTCATCCGCGGACTGGGATTTCCTCTCCACCCGTTTGTCCGCGGGCTCATGTTCTACTACAGGCTGTATTTTCATGATTTGGCCCCCAACTTCATCCTCAACATCTCGGCGTTTATCGTCGTGTGCACTTCGGCCTATGGCTGAAAATCTTCAATGTAAAACCGAAGGTGGTGGGTGGCCAGCAAGCAGAGTGCAGAGGCGCCATGGTGGGCAAGATGCCTAATGTCACCTGGCTCGAGGGTACCTACGTGGATACCATGAAGGGGTGGCAATCAGGGTGGTTCTACATCACCGAGCCGCGCGACTCCAACTGGGTGGTGGCCCCCAAATTTTGATCCGGAATCCCCATGCGGCTCACCTCCTGGAAAAGAAGGGTCTGTCCTGGGGTTCTTCGATAGAGCTGACCGGACTCCAGACCTGCATCCAGAACATGACGAACAAGAAAATTAAGCTTGTCAACGTGGTCCGGGCTATGCTCTTCTGTCGGATCCTTCCGTGCCAACGACGGGCATTTGTTTTGTGGGAGTTCGACTCGACCCAGCACCAGATGCTACGAGAGCTCTATGACACGATGCACGAGGACGTCTGGAGGGTGTTGTTCAAGGGCGCCGAGATGCCTCCCTCCCTCACCGAGGACCGCGGACTCAGTGCAAAGCGCCGCGCCCATCCGGTAGGCTTTTATATCTCTCAGGGTATTTATGTACCCTGGTTTGGTTATGTGCTGGATCTAAGCTTTCAGGTCATTAACAGGACTGGATAAAGACAGCGGAGCGGCTTGATTGCCCGGCCCCCCTGCCCGAAGATCCTGCAAACGCTCTTTTAACGAAGATGCTGACTCTGGCACCATACGAGGTGCCAGAAAAGACGGCCAAGAAGAAGGTCGCGGGGACCCGAAAGGGTCTCCGGCGCAAGGTGGTTCTATCGGACTCATCGTCCGATGAGTCCGACGCGCACTCCTCCCACGGAAACGAGGAGGAGAAAAGTTCTCCCCCCCCCCAGTCGGGGGACACAAGAAAAGGAAGGCCGACCCATCCGGGGAGGCCAAAGGGTCCAAGAAGGGGAAGACCCTCCCTCCGGACTGTGTCACGACGGCCGCCGACAGCGGCGACGAGTGGCTACCCAGGGACAAGCCCCTGGCGAAGTCGTAAGTGTCCGGACACCATAGTAATTCATGGTATGTTTTATTGTACTGCCTTTGCTCATGCCGAACATGATTATGCAGTCTGGCCCTACCTCATCTCGACGTACCCTCGTCGAGCGGCTTTTTGGGCTCGTCGGATATGAACAGCGGTTCTCCTACGACGACTTCCACCCCTCGCCCTACGGACAACACCGAGGTGGTGTCTCAAAAGGCACCGACCCAAGGGGAGGTGATCCTGGGGGCGCCTCACGGCGACCTCCCGGACCCTGAGTACCAAGGGAGCGAGGCTCCTACGGGCTTCGAGTTCGGGCCCCAGCCAGACACTGCGCCGGAACCTTTGATGGTTCCGGACTCCGGCAGGCAGTCCCCCATTAAGGGGGGCTAACCATCTGTGCCGGTGTCCTCTGTCCAACCAGAGGCATCAGACAACTTGCTGGAAGCGCTTCACAGTGCTTCCATCGATGAAGAACACCGCACTATCATGAGTGCGGTGGTCAAGAAGGTTCAGTCCACCAAAAACGGACTAACCGAAGCTTGCGCCAGCCTCCTAACAGGCTTTGAGGTAAGCATTCAAAATATAAAAATATTACCGCATAGATAGTAGCCCCTGATGCTTTGTTCGGCGTTCGCGAAGAAAAGCCGAAATAGACTATCAAATGATAACTCAGGAGTCTAATTAGAGTATGTATATGTGTATGTGCAGGCTTCCCTGCTGGCCGCTGCCACACGTACTACAGAGGTCTCTGCGCTGAAGCGGGCCCTGAAGCAGTCCGAGGACGAGCTCGGCCTTACCAAGGGGCAGCTCGAAGAGAGCAAAGGTAAGATATACCCCAGTTTATATAGTTAAAAAGAAGTTTGGTGTAAAGTAATAGGATCATCATGAATTTGTTAGGGGCCACGACCGAGGTGGAGACCCTGAGGAAGGCGCTGTCCGCGGCCGAAGACAAAGCGGCCAAAGAACGCATTGAACGGGAGGAACAAGAAGCCCGAGTGGGCGAGGTGCAGCAAGAGCTCGAGGCTCTCACCAAAAAGCACGAGTCCTTGGAGCTTGACTCCAAGACGCGAGAGTCCAAGCTCGCGCAGGTGCTCGAAAGCGTCCAGAGCGCCAAGGCCGAAGCCCACAAGGCCCTCCAGGAGATTGATGTGGCAAAGAAGATAGCAACGGGTAAGGCATTCAATATGCAAAGCAAGCATGTGAAGGAGACTTTCCTTTTTCTTACCCGAGTTCAAAGCTCTCCAGGAGCGTTTGCAGATCTTCCCCGTAGTGTGTTGGATGCCGCGGAGTTTTACCGGGCTGAGGAGGGAAGCTCAACGGAGAAGTTGTTCTGGTCTTAGTATACTGGGACCGAACACCCCGTGTCCTTGAGCGACCAGCTGAAGCAGTTGGTCGAACTTCACAAGGCGGTCGAACAGGCCATGAGGGGCCTTATAGTCCGGATGTGGCCTGGCGAGCCCCTGCCCGGCAGCTACTTCGGTCTGGTGAGGCGTCTGGTGGAAGCCTGCCCATGGCTTTAGGTCATCAAGCGGTCTGTCTGCATCGAAGGTGCACGCAGGGCTTTTGCCTGGGCGAAGGTGCACTGGGCGAAGCTGGACGCCGTGAAGCTTGTGAAGGAGGGGCCGCCGGAGGGCAAGGAGCATCGCTGCCCCGAGAATTACTATGAGAGCGTCCTGAAGGGTTCCCACTTAGTGGCAGATGAGTGTGCCAAGGATGTAATCTTTGAATGAACATGCCCATGTGATCCTATAATATGAAACGAGTTCTTTTGCGCCATGCGACACTTTCTTAATTTAAAATATTACCTTCTGTGCGGCTGTTTATAAAATCTGAGAGTTGGCCAGTCGTCGGCCTCTGCCCCCATGTAACTAATACTGGGGTGTTTGGGGTAAATCTGAACACTCTTTACCCCAATTTTGGGTCCTTCAAGGGAGGTGCTCGGCGCAACGAACCACGCAATCGGACTATAATGCTTTATCACTCTCACTTAGCCATAGAAGTCTATGATTTTAAATTTTTGGCGAAGCCCCTGGTATTCGGAGGGCCGAATTTGTGGCGCTATACACGCCTAAGCCGGACAAGGCCGACTCCTCGCCCGAAGCAGAAAAAGTCTTTAAGGACTTGAGACCTCTCGAACAGCGACCAGTCTCTCGCCTTATCATGCCAATCAGTTTTTGGCTTTCTCTACTGAGGTGCTCGTCCGGAGGAACCGGGACACAATCGCAATAGTTCTCCCACCGCTACCTTAGCCGATATAGCGGAACATAAGGTAACAAAGCATGGGAGCAGGGTAATGATACGTCTCCAACGTATGTATAATTTTTGATTGCTCCACGCTATATTATCTACTGTTTTGGAAATTATTGGGCTTTATTATCCACTTTTGTATTATTTTTGGGACTAACCTATTAACCGGAGGCCCAGCCCAGAATTGCTATTTTTTGCCTGTTTTAGGGTTTTGAAGAAAAGGAATATCAAACGGAGTCCAAACGGAATGAAACCTTCGGGAACGTGATTTTCTCATCGAATACAACTCAGGAGACTTGGACCCTACGTCAAGCCACGTAACAGAAGCCCATGAGGTAGGGGGCGCGCCTCCCCCTCCCCCCCCCAGGCGTGCCCTCCACCCTCGTGGGGCCCCTGTTGCTCCACCGACGTACTTCTTCCTCCTATATATATATATATATATATATATATATATATATATATATATATATATATATATATATATCCACGTACCCCCAAACGATCAGAGACGGAGCCAAAACCCTAATTCCACCACCGTAACTTTCTGTATCCACGAGATCCCATCTTGGGGCCTATTCTGGAGCTCTGCCGGAGGGCGCATCGATCACGGAGGGCTTCTACATCAACACCATAGCCTCTCCGATGAAGTGTGAGTATTTTACTTCAGACCTACGGGTCCATAGTTAGTAGCTAGATGGCTTCTTCTCTCTTTTTGGATCTCAATACAATGTTCTCCCCCTCTCTTGTGGAGATCTATTCAATATAATCTTCTTTTTGCGGTGTGTTTGTTGAGACCGATGAATTGTGGGTTTATGATCAAGTCTATCTATGAATAATATTTGAATCTTCTCTGAATTCTTTTATGTATGATTGGTTATCTTTGCAAGTCTCTTCGAATTATCAGTTTGGTTTGGCCTACTAGATTGATCTTTCTTGCAATGGGAGAAGTGCTTAGCTTTGGGTTCAATCTTGCGGTGTCCTTTCCCGGTGACAGTAAGGGCAACAAGGCACGTATTGTATTGTTTCCATCGAGGATAACAAGATGGGGTTTTCTTCATATTGCATGAGTCTATCCCTGTACAGCATTTCATCTTGCTTAAGGCGTTACTCTGTTTTTAACTTAATACTCTAGATGCATGCTGGATAGCGGTCGATGAGTGGAGTAATAGTAGTAGATGCAGGCAGGAGTCGGTCTACTTGTCTCAGACGTGATGCCTATATACATGATCATACCTAGATATTCTCATAACTATGCTCAATTCTATCAATTGCTCAACAGTAATTTGTTCACCCACCGTAGAATACTTATGCTCTCGAGAGAAGCCACTAGTGAAACCTATGGCCCCCGGGTCTATCTTTATCATATCAATCTCCTACTACTTAGTTATTTACTTTGCTATTTACTTTGCCTTTATTTTACTTTGCATCTTTATCATAAAAATACCAAAAATATTATCTTTATCATATATATCAGATCTCACTCTCGTAAGTGGCCCTATAGGGATTGACAACCCCTATTTGTGTTGGTTGCGAGGATTTATTTGTTTGTGCAGGTACGAGGGACTTGCGTGTAGCCTCCTACTGGATTGATACCTTGGTTCTCAAAAATTGAGGAAATACTTACGCTACTTTGTTGCATCATCCCTTCCTCTTCGGGGAAAACCAATGCAGTGCTAGGCAACCCAACATTTGACCCTAGACATGATTCAGAGCTGATGCATATAATGTTATAAGTTCGGGGTGCCACACTGTCGAAAGTGTTTGGACTTCTTGCGCCGTATTACGGGGTAAACGAGAGCCCCTGGCGTACTGACCGCACCCGAGCGTGCAGGTGCGGAATGTCGTAAATGGACATATAAGATAAAGAGAAAAACTTAAATAATGCAATGACAGATTAATAATATGCATTGTTATTTGAATAATACGCCGAAACATACTGCTACAAGTAGTGCAATAAGCCTAAAGTAGGACAATTCGAAATGTCCTATCCCAAGGCAAGCTACGCATAAATAGTGAAAAACGGGTATATCAAGTATTATTAGAGACCACCTGGCGGTTCCCGTGTTCATCTTAGCTTCTTGCCGCCTTGGTTGTTGCTTTCGGAATGTGTCCGGCAATCGGACTGCCGGAAAGGGCTTCCGAAGAGTTAGGCCCTGAAAGAGAAAAGGAATGTCAAAGGTATATAGCCCCTGGCGTGGTTAAGCCACAATGCGGGGCATGTCCTGATTGTGCCCCACCTATGTCCATGGTATTTTCAATGCGTAGTTATGTACACGCGACACGAATTTCGTTGCTGCACTGGGACTGGGACGGGGGCCGGATTTCTAGGCGGGCGTTGATGGTGCCAGGCGGTCCTGTTGCAGATTGTTCCGGACTCGCTTGAAGGTGTCCGGGGGCTATAACGCCGAATGAGTGGTCTGCCTGAACAAGCTGCTTTGTGCCTCTGCTGCAAGGGCCGCAGTGTGCTCTTCTGTACAGAGCGAGCACTCTGTGTTTCCATTTACTCTTATGACCCCGCGGGGTCCTGGCATCTTGAGCTTGAGGTATGCGTAATGCGGCACTGCGTTGAATTTTGCAAATGTTATCCGTCCGAGCCGTGCATGATAGCCACTGCGAAATGGGACGATGTCAAAGATTAACTCTTCGCTTCGGAAGTTATCTGGTGATCCGAAGACCAATTCCAGTGTGATTGAGCCTGTGCAATGGGCCTCTACGCCTGGGATGACGCCTTTAAAGGTGGTTTTGCTGGGTTTGATCCTTGAGGGATCGATACCCTTTTTTCGTACGGTATCCTGATAAAGCAGGTTCAGGCTGCTGCCGCCGTCCATAAGGACTCGAGTGAGGTGAAATCCATCAATGATGGGGTCTAGGACCAGTGCAGCGGATCAGCCATGACGGATGCTAGTGGGGTGGTCCCCACGATCGAAGGTGATCGGACAAGCGGACCATGGGTTAAACTTCGGGGCGACGGGCTCCATCGGTAGACGTCCCTTAGTGCACGCTTCCGCTCCCTCTTGGGAATGTGGGTTGCGTATATCATGTTCACTGTCTTCACTTGTGGGGGAAACCCCTTCTGTCCTCCTGGGTTCGGCGGCCGGGGCTCCTCCTCGTCCTTGTTTTCGGCATTTAACTTGCCAGCCTGCTTGAACACCCAGCATTCTCTATTGGTGTGATTGGCTAGCTTGTCATGGGTGTCGTGGATTTGACACGAGCGATTCAGTATGGGATCCAGACTGGACGGAGCCGGAGCATTTCTTTTAAATGGCTTTTCCCGCTGACCGGATTTAGAGCCTCTGAATCTGGTATGGACTGCCATATCTTCGGTGTTGTCGCTGTTATTGCGGCGCTTTGGTCTATTACGACGCTGCCTACAGTTAACGTCTTTGGTATCCGAGGTATCCGGATTCCTTGATGTATTGTTGCTGCGAGCCAGCCAGTTGTCCTCGCCCGCGCAAAAGCGGGTCATGAGTGTTGTGAGGGCTGCTATAGATTTCGGCTTCTCCTGGCCGAGGTGGCGGGCGAGTCACTCGTCGCGGATGTTGTGCTTGAATGCCGCTAGGGCTTCTGCATCCGGATAGTCTACAATTTGATTTTTCTTAGTCAGGAACCGTGTCCAGAATTGTCTGGCCGATTCCCCTGGCTGCTGGATTATGTGGCTCAGGTCATCTGCATCCGGTGGCCGCACATAAGTGTCCTGGAAGTTGTCAAGAAATACATTTTCCAAATCCTCCCAACTGCCAGCTGAATCTGCTGGCAAGCTATTCAGCCAATGCCGGGCTGGTCATTTGAGTTTTAGTGGGAGGTACTTGATGGCATGTAGATCGTCACCGCGAGCCATGTGGATGTGAAGGAGGAAGTCCTCAATCCATACAGCGGGACCTGTTGTGCCGTTGTATGATTCGATATTTACGGGCTTGAAACCCTCCAGGAATTCATGATTCATAACTTCATCAATGAAGCATAGGGGGTGTGTGGCGCCTCTGTGCCGGGATATATCCCGACGTAGTTCGTATGAGTCTTGTCTGTTGTATTCGGCCCGGCCGGATTTACTCTTGATGTATCCGACGCGATGATCATCGTCCCGTGTGGGCGCACGTGCTCTGTCCCGTATATTGACCTTACGATTTTTGCCTTACTGTCCAAGATGTCTCGCAGGTCCTCTGTGTTGCTCCGGGCCTTAGTATTTTTGACTAAGTGGCGACGGGATGCGGTCTAAACTTTAGGCTGGAAATATGTCCCTCTCCACTTTGACAAGACATTCAGCATTTCCTCCCATGCACACGACACTAGTGATTACACCTGTACATTAACTCATTCGTCATGTCTTTCCCTTGAAATCAGAAGGAAACACACCGCAACTAGACCCATTTGCCAGTAATAGCAACTCACAAGAGCATAAGTTAATACGACCATAAATATTTGATACACATTTCCTTCTATCTACGTTGGCATGCCATTCTGTCTGTTTCCTCCCGATCAGACGACACAAGGGTTTACAGCGATACAGGTACATTACCTCGTCCATCACATCCTTCCTGCGAAATCACAAGCACACATGTGGCAACCGAACACGTTATCCAACAACTCATCAAAATATATGTATATTAACGCAGCCATCAATACGTGACATATATTTCACCGACAATCTTGTGGCGTTTACACCGACACGAATACATTACCTCGTCCATCATTTCATTCCCTCCGAAATCAGAAGGAAACCGGCCGCAACCAGACCCATCACAACGATCGGCCATCAATCCTCCGCATCTATTCCCTCCCGCACGTTGGCACAACCTTCTCCGTGCCTCCACATTTCCTCCTAACAACCATCACGAGTGTTTGCACCCGTACATTGCCTCGTTTAACGTGCCGCTCGCTCAAAAACACAATTTAAAAACACTTATTATATTTCATAAAAAAAATAATATTTTTTTGGAACAAGCTGACCACACCTTGACATGCCTGGCATTTCGTTTCACACTAGAAAGAGATAAAGAAATGTGCTGCTGTCTGATGCGCTCACACCCACCTACCTAACCCAAATCCGAACCCAAACCAAGACAGACGGACGAGACAACCTTGCTTTGCTCTGCACTGCTCCTACAAATTTCGGAAGTTCGAGAAACTTTTGAAAATCACACGTGTCCAAACTTCATAAAATTTTGCATGTAGTTCACACACAGGAGCATCTTGCACCACAAAAAAATTGGAATTTTTTAAACTTTTTCCTTTGCTAAATCGTGGTACTGTTCACCGGGCTCATATGAGCCCGGGCTCTGGGTTGAGTTATCGGACCATTAGTACTTGACATCCATTTTTCGCTATGTGCTTGCACTACATTCCGTGCGTCTTACTATTGTCTGCCTATCACACTACACAACTGTTTACATGGCCACGTTGCCTTACCCATCATGTCATCCCTACAAATTAGAAGGAAACTGATTGCCATTAGACTCATTTGTCAATAACAACTCACAGTGAGGTGTAATTTAATACAACCATCAAAACTTGACATATATATGCTCCTCTCCGAGTTGAAAGGACATTAATTTTGGCTGTCTTGATATTTCTTGTACACACAACACTAACGCAACCATCATATCCTTCCTTTTGAAATCGTAAAAATGTGGGCTGTAGCCAGACCCATTTGTAACAACTAATCACAAGTTAATACCGCCATCAATATGTTCCTCTCCACTTTGACAAGACATTCAACATTTCCACACAAGTGATTACACTCGTACATTAATTCATTCATCATGCCCTTCCCTTTGAAATCAGAAGGAAACACACAACAACTAGACCCATTTGCCAGTAATAGCAACTCACAAGAGCATAAGTTAATACGACCATCAATATTTGATATACATTTCCTTCTGTCTATGTTGGCATGCCATTGTGCCTGTCTCAATATTTCCTCCCGATCAAACGACACGAGGGTTTACATCGATGCAGGTACATTACCCTGTCCATCATATTCTTCCTTGTGAAATCACAAGCAAATGCGTGGCAACCAAACATCGTTATCCCACAACTCATCAAAATATGTATATTAACGCAGCCATCAATATGTGACATACATTTTGGGGACAATCTTGTGGCGTTTACATCGACACCTATACATTACCTTGTCCATCATTTCATTCACTCCTAAATCAGAAGGAAACCGACCGCAACCAGACCCAAACACAACTCGCGGGTTAAAACGGCCATCAATCCTCGGCATCTATCCCCTCCTCTGCGCGCGCTGGCGCTGGCACGACATTCTTCGTGCCTCCATATTTCCTCCTATCAACCGCCACGAGTGTTTCCACCCATACATTGCCTCGTTCATCGTGCTGCTCGCTCGCTAGAAAAAAAACATAATTTAAAAACACTTATTATATTTCATGAAAAAGAATAATATTTTCTTGGAGCAAGGTGACGACACCTTGACATGCTTGGCCTTTCGTTTCACACTAGAAAGGGAGGAGATAAAGAAACGTGGTGCTGTCCGATGCGCTCACACCCACCCACCTAACCCAAACCCAAACCCTGAGCCAAGAGAGACGGACGAGACAAGCTCCCTGCTTTGCTCTGCTCTGCTCCTACAAAGACCCCAGAGAGCCGACGACCACGACCTCCCCCTCCCCCCTCCACCCGATAGCGAGAGCTTACCTTCTCCCCCCATCTCTCCCCCGATGCCCAATCGCCGGCGGAAGCGCGAGCCCGACGACGGAGGGGGCGCCGGCGGGGATGAGAGCAAGAGGGATCTTGATTTGCGCATCACCAACATCCTGGCCGAGTACCGCGCGCCCCGCCCCGCCCGCCGCGCGTTCCCCCTCCTCGAGCTCAACGGCCGGCTTCTTGCGGAGGAGGACGAGGAGGGGGAGGCCGAGGTCGTCTCCCCGCTCACCGCCCCGGCCCCGGCCCTGCCGGTCGTGGTCGTCGACGGGCGGCCGTCCAAGCGCCGGGTCGTCGCTGGCGGAGGAGGAGGAGGAGGGGACGAGGCCTCGCCGTACCAGCGCCGGCTGTGGGTCAAGGACCGGTCCAGCGAGTGGTGGGAGCTGCGGAGCAGCCCGGGGTACCCGGAGGCGGAGTTCTTGCGGGAGTTCCGGATGGGCCGCGCCACGTTCGGCATGGTCTGCGACGCGCTCGGCGCCGCCGTCGCCAAGGAGGACACGGCGCTCCGCGCCGCCATCCCGGTGCGGCAGCGCGTGGCCGTCTGCGTCTGGCGGCTCGCCACGGGCGAGCCGCTCCGGCTCGTCTCCAAGCGGTTCGGCATCGGCATCTCCACCTGCCACAAGCTGGTCCTGGAGGTGTGCGCCGCCATCCGCTCCATCCTCATGCCGCGCTTCCTCCGGTGGCCCGACCGCGGCTCCGCCGCCGCCGCCGCCGTCAAGGCCAGCTTCGAGGCCAGCTCCGGGGTGCCGGACGTGGTGGGCGCCATGTACACCACCCACATCCCCATCATCGCGCCCAAGGTGCACGTCGCCTCCTACTTCAACCGCCGGCACACGGAGCGCAACCAGAAGACGTCCTACTCCATCACGCTGCAGGGGGTGGTCGGCCCGGACGGCTCCTTCACCGACGTCTGCATCGGCTGGCCGGGGTCCCTGGCCGACGACCAGGTGCTCGACAAGTCGGCGCTGCAGCAGCGCGCCGCGGCCGGGATGATGGAGGGGTCCTGGGTGGTCGGCGGCGCCAGCTACCCGCTCACCGACTGGTGCCTCGTCCCCTACACCCACCAGAACCTCACCTGGACGCAGCACGCCTTCAACGAGAAGGTGGCCGACCTCCGGGGGGTGGCCGTGGACGCCTTCTCGAGCCTCAAGAGCCGGTGGGCGTGCCTGCAGAAGCGCACCGAGGTGAAGCTCCAGGACCTGCCCGTGGTGCTCGGCGCCTGCTGCGTGCTCCACAACATCTGCGAGGCCAGAGGGGAGGCCATGCCGCCGGAGCTCCGGGTGGAGGTGGAGGACGACCTCACCGTGCTGGACAACCCCGTGCGCTCCGACGCCGCCGCCAAGGCCAGGGACAAGATCGCGCACAACCTCCTCCACCGCGGCCTCGCCGGCACAGCCTTCTTCTAATTAGATGCTCCTCTCTTCCATCGGTGGCCTTGGTTTGCCCATCGTTCCTTAAACGATCTTGAGCTTAAAATTCGATCCAAGCTCTGTCAAAGAATCAAATTTCCAGTTGCTCAGTAGTAGGAGGGCCCTAGTTAACTCGTATCCGAGGAAAAGAAGAAAGAAACTTTTACAGCGTCTCAAAGAAACATACTAGCAGAGGAAAGAAGATTCAATTGTTTGGTTCATTCTTCAGTTCATCTACTGTATTTGTTTGTATATAAATTTTTGGACTTGGTTTTGGGGCAGACAATCAAACAAATGTCTCTGCTTTGCTATGCAAAAATCTTAATCTTTGGATGCTCTTGTTTGACCTCAAGTTTCCCCCTCTCTTGTTAGCTTCAACTGCAATTTGTCTGTGGCTTTGTTTAGTCTTGTGTGTGAATGTGGCATAGTTTGGTCAGTCAAATAACTAGGCTGATTCGGATTTAGTAGAGGTCCAGGTCCAGGTTCAGGTTCAGGACTGGGTGTGAACACCTCAGAGGAATACCAACACTGCAAGAAAGAGCCCACAAGTGTCAAAAGGTCCCTTTCTTTGGAGGACGAGCTAGCTACTGAGCCCTATACTTTGAATAGTGTCAACAATTATCTACTACTCCCTCTGTAAACTAATATAAGAGCGTTTAGATCACTATTTTAGTATTCTAAACGCTCTTATATTAGTTTACGGAGGGAGTACCGTAGTACGCGTGTTTAGATACATCTGTATCCAGACAAATCTAATTTGAGACAGAGGTTGTATTTTCAAGTTCTAAAAAATTCAACATGGTTCTATGGATGTGATTAGTCTATTTTGATCTGGTATTACACACATACTTATCTAAATTCCTTGTAGCTGTAGCCTGTATTAGACTGTTTTTTCAGTAAATCTTCATTTGGGGCATATAAATTTGTAAGTGTACATAGTCCGTAGCTTTCTATGGCAACAAGAAATACTCTGATGGTTTCAGTTAACTAGTGTTCTGAACTTGCGTGTAGTTTGGCCGATGGAAGCTTTGAAATAAGGTTTCCATTTCCATGCCTGGGACAAGATGGCGCACAACCTCCTCCGCCGTCGCTCTTCGACCGCCAATCTTTACCTGAATCTGGTTTATTTCATTCGATTTGATGCAAACTCCATCGAAGAATCACATTTTCAGTTGCTCACAGTCAAAGAACAACAAATACCTGAACCTGGGACAAGATGTTTCTCATGTCAAAGAAACTTAGCAAGACAACAAGGCTTGTTTGTCTGTGGCTTTGTTTAGAGTGTTGTGTGTGAATGTGCCATGATTTGGTCAGTCAAATACTAGCTAGGCTGAGTTGGATTTAGCAGATTCAGGTTCAGGACCAGGTGTGAACAAATCCGAGGAATACTGACACTGCAAGAAAGAGCACACTTGATTGCTCATAGTCATAGAAGAGACAAAGAGAGTCAAGTCTGAGTTTTGGGAGGTTGTTAACTAATAAATGATGAAACACAAGAAAAAGGATTTATATCATACAAAACACATGAGAAAAGAAGGACTTGCTTTTTTATTCAATTCTTTGTTTTAAGTGAATTAATCTAGGTATGTCATCGATCTTACCTCGCTCCTCCATTGATGATAATGCCCTCCACAACCCCCCCCCCCCCCCCCCTCCCACACACGCACACACCAAAATGCTCAGGAGGTTGGATATGTCTTTCCCCCCTTTCTGTTTTGTCGGTCATTAGAGGCTTCTTGAATTTCCAATTCCCTATTTTGTATTGATTTTCTAAGCGCGATATAAAATTATCCATTCACTGAAATTTTGTTTATTTTGGTCAGTTTCAATTAGATCCCATCCCAAAAGCCATCAAAAGCAATATCAGATTAGATGGTTTCCTATTCGCAAAAAAAGAAGATTAGATGGTTTTCCCTCTCAAAGTGTATATCACCAAATTTGGTGAAGGTCTTTTATGGTCACCATATGAGCATGAGCGTCATCTCTCTCCTTGATGAATTCTAAACGAACGACATTGTTCGGTTTCGACGACTAAACGAAGTGAGGGAGATCAAATGGTTTACTAGCAAAATTTAACCATTTTTGAAAGTTCATTCAAGGCGACTTAATGAAGTTGTTTAACTGCCTCCACGGTTAGTAACCTTGAGCTCTTACATTGAATTTCGGTGAAACAATTTTGCTACGAAAAACTACGGAGGCTTTTCGAATCCAACAATATTGACCCATATGTCTTCTGAATGCTCGCTTCAAGATCTACATAGAGGTGGCAAGCAACATGACAAAAGGGGTCGCTGACCATGTCGTCCAATGCATCCAAGTACCTCATATTTCATCCCTCAAATACATACAAACCATGCAAAAGAGTTCCTACGTACACCACGCTAGCCTAAATTAAACTTCGTCGTCGGAGATGTCCACGACGTTCGTGCTGGATAGTTGGGCCCGTCGGAGGGTCCGGCTCCTCCTCATCCATATGCGCGAGCATCTCGTCGGCGTCCGCCCCCTCCGCCTCCTACAGATGACGGTGCTTGGCTTCCGCCACCGATTCCGATAGGAGGGAATCGAGGATCGCCTGCTGCCTGCCTGCAAATCCGCGGTCCTAGCGTCCCCCACGTCCTCCTTGTGCTCCTCCTCCTCCTCCAGCTGTTGGGGAATGTTGCATGGGAAACAAAAAAAATTCCTACCCTCACCAAGATCAATATAGGTGATGGACATCTATGAGAGGAGAGATTGGATCTACATACCCTTGTAGATCGCTAAGTGGAAGTGTATAACACGCGGTTGATGTAGTCGTACTCTTCGCGATCCGATCACGATCCAATCCGATCTAGCGTTGAACGGACGGCACCTCCGCGTTCAACACAAGTATAGAGGATCGCAACAGTTTTCGATAAGTAAGAGTGTCGAACCCAACGAGGAGCTAAAGGTAGAATAAATATTCCCTCGAGTTCTATCGACCACCGATACAACTCTACACACGCTTGACGTTCGCTTCACCTAGAACAAGTATGAAACTAGAAGTACTTTGTAGGTGTTTTCGGAAAGGCTTGCAAGAAAGTAAAGAGCACAAAAATAAAACTAGGGGCTGTTAAGGTAAAGAAGCAATAAAGTAAATATAGCGAGTGTGGAAAAGTGGTGGTAGGAGTTGCGAAATTGCCCCTAAGCAATTGACTACTTTACTAGACCGATAGCAAGTATTATGTGGGAGAGGCCGCTGCTAGCATGTCATCCCTGACTTGGAATTCTATGCACTTATGATTGGAACTATTAGCAAGCATCCGCAACTACTAATGTTCATTAAGGTTAAACCCAACCATAGCATTAAGATATATTGGCCCCCCTTCAATCCCGTATGCATCAATTCCTATGCTAGGTTGAAGCTTCTGTCACTCTTGCCCTCCAATACATAGTCCTATCAACATACAAACTAACCCTAGGGTGTGATCCACGCGCGCAATCATATGATGGGAACCAAAGGACAGCAACATAACTACAAGCAAATTAAATCAATCATAGCAATTCATCAACCACCGATAGGACAACGAAAATCTACTCAGACATCATAGGATGGCAACACATCATTGGATAATAATGTTGGAAATATGCCCTAGAGGTAATAATAAAATGGTTATTATTGTATTTCCTTATTCATGATAATTTTCTATTGTTCATGCTATAATTGTATTAACTGGAAACCGTAATACATGTGTGAATACATAGACCACAACATGTCCCTAGTGAGCCTCTAGTTGACTAGCTCGTTGATCAATAGATGGTTATGGTTTCCCGACCATGGACATTAGATGTCATTGATAACGGGATCACATCATTAGGAGAATGATGTGATGGACAAGACCCAATCCTAAGCATAGCACAAGATCGTGTAGTTCGTTTGCTAAAAGCTTTTCTGATGTCAAGTATCATTTCCTTAGACCATGAGATTGTGCAACTCCCGGATACCGTAGGAATGCTTTGGGTGTACCAAACGTCACAACGTAACTGGGTGGCTATAAAGGTGCACTACAGGTATCTCCGAAAGTGTCTGTTGGGTAGGTACGAATCGAGACTGGGATTTGTCACTCCGTATGACGGAGAGGTATCTCTGGGCCCACTCGGTAATGCATCATCATAATGAGCTCAATGTGACTAAGCAGTTAGTCACGAGATCATGCGTTACGGAACGAGTAAAGTGACTTGCCGGTAACGAGATTGAACAAGGTATTGGGATACCGACGATCGAATATCGGGCAAGTAACATACCGATTGACAAAGGGAATTGAATACGGGATTGATCGAATCCCGACATTGTGGTTCATCCGATGAGATCATCGTGGAACATGTGGGAGACAATATGGGTATCCAGATCCCGCTATTTGTTATTGGCCGGGGAGGTGTCTCGTTCATGTCTGCATGGTTCCGAACCCGTAGGGTCTACACACTTAAGGTTCGGTGACGCTAGAGTTGTTATGGGAAATAGTATGTGGTTACCGAAGGTAGTTCGGAGTCCTGGATGAGATCCTGGACGTCACGAGGAGTTCCGGAAAGGTCCGACGGTGAAGATTGATATATTGGACGAAGGGTATTAGAGTCCGGAAGTGTTCTGGAGGTACCAGGCTATGGCCAGCATGACCGAAAGGTGTTTCGGGAGCCCCGACAAGTGTTGGAGGGCCTCATGGGCCAAAGGGGAAGGGGCAAACCAGCCCACTAAGGGGTGGTGCGCCCCCCACACCCTTTCCCATGTTACTTGGGGAGGTGGGGCGCCTCCACCAGGCTTGGGAGGCAAGCCTCCACCTGCTTGGCTTGGGGGGCAAGTCTCCCTAGGATTTTCCCTAGGGAGATCCAATCTGCTTGGCTGCCGCCCCCTAGGGGAAACCCTAGGGCGCCTCCCCCTCTCCCCTTGCCCCTATATATAGTGGAGGGGTGGGAGGGCAGCCACACCTCTTCCCTGGCGCAGCCTTCCCTCCTCCTCCTCCATAGTGCTTGGCGAAGCCCTGCTGGAGAACCACGAGCTCCATCTCCACCATGTCGTCGTGTTGCTGGAGTTCTCCCTCAACATCTCCTCTCCCCTTTCTAGATCAAGAAGGATGAGACGTCCCCGGGCTGTACGTGTGAACGCGAAGGCGCCGTCTGTTCGGCGCTAGATCTGATCTTCCGCGATTTGAATCGCCGCGAGTACGACTCCATCAACCGCGTTCTTGTAATGCTTCCGCTTAGCGATCTTCAAGGGTATGAAGATGCACTCCCTCTCTCTCGTTGCTAGTATCTCCTAGATTGATCTTGGTGACACGTAGGAAAATTTTGAATTATTGCTACGTTCCCCAACAAATAATATGAAGCATAAAGCACCATGTTCAAGTAGAGGGTACAGCGGGTTGCGGAAGAGTGGACCGCCGTAGATAGAGTGGGGAAGGTGATGGAGATGTTGGTGAAGATGGCGGAGGTGTTGGTGAAGATCGCGGTGATGATGATGATGGCCACGGCGGCGTTCCGGCGCCACCGGAGGAGAGGGGGAGAGGGGCCCCCTTCTTCCTCTTCTTCCTTGACCTCCTCCCTAGATGGGAGAAGGGTTTCCCCTCTGGTCCTTGGCCTCCATGGCATGGGAGGGGCGAGAGATTGGATCTATCTCTCTGTTTCTCTCTGGTTCTGCGTTCTCTTCTCGCTCTGTTTCACCGTTTCGTATATATATGGAGATCCGTAACTCCGATTGGCCTGAAACCTTTGCCATGATTTTTTCTGAATATTAGCTTTCTTGCGGCAAAAGAGGAGCATCAACTGCCTTACGGTGGGCTCACGAGGGTAGGGGGCGCGCCCCCTGCCTCGTGACCACCTCGGGCACTGGTTCGCGTTGATTTTCCTTTCGAATTTTCCAAAAATAAGCTCCGTCCGTTTTTATCCCGTTTGGACTCCATTTGATATGGATATTCTGCGAAACCAAAAACATGCAACAGACAGGAACTCGCACTGGGCACTGGATCAATATGTTAGTCCCAAAAATAATATAAAAAGTTGCCAAAAAGTATATGAAAGTTGAATAATATTGGCATGGAACAATCAAAAATTACAAATACGACGGAGACGTATCAGCATCCCCAAGCTTAATTCCTGCTCGTCCTCGAGTAGGTAAATGATAAGAAAGATAATTTTTGATGTGGAATGCTACCTAGCATAATCTTGATCACATATCTAATCATGGCATGAATATTAAGACACGAGTGATTCAAAGCAATAGTCTATCCTTTGACATTAAGACAATAATACTTCAAGCATACTAATAAAGCAATCATGTATTTTCAAAATAACATGGCCAAAGAAAGTTATCCCTACAAAATCATATAGTCTGGCTATGCTCCATCTTCACCACACAAAATATTCAAATCATGCACAACCCCGATGACAAGCCAAGCAATTGTTTCATACTTTTGATGTTCTCAAACCTTTTCAACTTTCACGCAATACATGAGCGTGAGCCATTGACATAGCACTATAGGTGGAATAGAATATGATGGTGGAGAAGACAAAAAGGAGAAGATAGTCTCACATCAACTAGGCGTATCAACGGGCTATGGAGATGCCCATCAATAGATATCAATGTGAGTGAGTAGGGATTGCCATGCAACGGATGCACTAGAGCTATAAGTATATGAAAGCTCAAACTAAAACTAAGTGGGTGTGCATCCAACTTGCTTGCTCATGAAGACCTCGGGCATTTGAGGAATCCCATCATCGGAATATACAAGCCAAGTTCTACAATGAAAATTTCCACTAGTATATGAAAGTGTTAACTCAAGAGACTCTCTATATGAAGAACATGGTGCTACTTTGAAGCACAAGTGTGGTAAAAGGATAGTAACATTGCCCCTTTTTTTCTTTTTTTTTGCGGGCTTCTTTGGCCCCCTTTTTTTATTTAGGCTTCTTTTGCCTCTCCCTTTTTTAGGGGGGCAATGCTCTAATAATGATGATCATCACACTTTTATTTACTTACAACTCAATATTACAACTCGATACTAGAACAAAGATACGACTCTATGTGAATGCCTCCGGCGGTGTACCGGGATGTGCAATGATCTAGCGTAGCAATGACATCAAAAAACGGACAAGCCATGAAAACATCATGCTAGCTATCTTACGATCATGCAAGGCAATATGAAAATGAATGCTCAAGTCATGTATATGATGATGATGTAAGTTGCATGGCAATATATCTCAGAATGGCTATGGAAATGCCATGATAGGTAGGTATGGTGACTGTTTTGAGGAAGGTATATGGTGGGTTTATGGTACCGGCGAAAGTTGCGCAGTACTAGAGAGGCTAGCAATGGTGGAAGGGTGAGAGTGCGTATAATCCATGGACTCAACATTAGTCATAAAGAACTCACATACTTATTGCAAAAATCTATTAGTCATCAAAACAAAGTACTACGCGCATGCTCCTAGGGGGATAGATTGCTAGGAAAAGACCATCGCTCGTCCCCGACCGCCACTCATAAGGAAGACAATCAATAAATAAATCATGCTCCGACTTCGTTACATAACGGTTCACCATACGTGCATGCTACGGGAATCACAAACTTCAACACAAGTATTTCTACAATCCACAACTACCCACTAGCATGACTCTAATATCACCATCTTTATATCGCAAAACTATTGCAAGGAATCAAACATATCATATTCAGTGATCTACAAGTTTTTATGTAGGATTTTATGACTAACCATGTGAATGACCAATTCCTGTCATCTCTCTAAATAGATATAAGTGAAGCAAGAGAGTTTAATTCTTTCTACAAAAGATATGCCCATTCTCTAACAAATATAAGTGAAGCAAGAGAGCATTCTACAAATGGCGGTTTTCTATGTAAAGAGAAACACGCAATCCAAACTTCAAATGATATAAGTGAAGCACATGAAGCATTCTATAAAGCCATACTCAAAAGATATAAGTGAAGTGCAAAGAGCATTCTATAAATCAACCAAGGACTATCTCATACCAGCATGGTGCATAAAAGAAAAATGAAAACAAAATGCAAAAGACGCTCCAAGATTGCACATATCGCATGAACGAAACGAATCCGAAAACATACCGATATTTGTTGAAGAAAAAGGGGATGCCTCCCCAGCATCCCCAAGCTTAGACGCTTGAGTCTCCTTGAATATTTACCTGGGGTGCCTCGGGCATCCCCAAGCTTGAGCTCTTGCCTCTCTTCCTTCTTCTCACATCGAGACCTTCTCGATCATCGAACACTTCATCCACACAAAACTTTAACAGAAAACTCGATAAGATCCGTTAGTATAATAAATCAAATCACTACTCTAAGTACTGTTGCAAACCAATTCATATTTTGTTTTTGCATTGTGTCTACTGTAATATAACTTTTTCATGGCTTAATCCACTGATATAAATTGATAGTTTCATCAAAACAAGCAAACTATGCATTAAAAACAGAATCTGTCTAAAATAGAACAGTCTATAATAATTTGAACATTCACCATACTTCTGATACTTGAAAAATTCTACAAAATTAGGAAAAATAAAGAATTTGTATAGGAAGACGGTGCAAAAAGAATCATAACCATTTGACGTTCCCGCTAAAAATGTAAAATCGTGCACTACAGCCAAAGTTTCTGTCTTGCACCGTACAAACCATCAAACAAATGTAAACATCCTAAAGGCAAACCTTGGCACATTATTTTTATAATACAATGGAATTGTACAAGGGGATAATTATTTTTCTTCAAAAGTTTCTGTAATCAAGATTCACAAAGTTGTCGTGAGCATGAACAAAGTTCAAGGAGCTCTCCCACTTCAACAATGCTTGTCTTTCTCACTTTCGCTTTCCTTTTTGAAAAAGTTTTGGGTTCCCCTCTTTATTTTTGTTGTTTTTAAACTATATAAAGGCACTCAACAGAAATAAATGACTCTCTAAAAACTTCCGGGTTGTCTCCCTGGCAGCGCTTTCTTTAAAGCCATTAAGCTAGGCATATAGTGCTCAAGTAGTGAATCCACCCGGATCCCAAGGTATATCAAAGCCAATTTTAATTAACAATGATTTGTAATTTAGTAGTGAGCACAAAGCAACATATATCAAGCAATGACGAAGTCTAACTCTCTTCCTATGCATCGGCATGTCATAAAAGAACAATTCATGCACACCTTGTAAAGGCCAATGCATAGTATAAACAGTTTCTTGCAATTTTATCATGTTGGAAACATAGAGAGGTGGAGATATAGTTCCTCTCTCATAATAATTGCAAGTAGGAGCAGCAAGCACATGCATATTATATTTATCAAAATCATCATGTGCAACGGTAAAAGGCAACCCATCAATATAATCCTCAATAAGTGCAAACTTCTCCGATATAATATAATCGGGAGAATTCAAAAAGATAATAGGACTATCATGCGTGGGTGCAATAGCAACAATTTCATGTTTAACATAAGGAACTATAGCAAGTTCATCTCCATAAGCATAATTCATATTGGCATCTTGGCCACAAGCATAGCAAGCATCATCAAAAAGGGATATTTCAAAAGAATCGATGGGATCATAGCAATTATCATAGCATTCATCCTTCGGTAAGCACGAAGGGAAATTAAACAATGTATGAGTTGAAGAGTTACTCTCATTAGAAGGTGGGCACGGGTGATCAATCTGCTCTTCCTCCTTTTGTTCTTCGCTCTCTTTCTCATCTTTTTCATCCAATGAGCTCACAGTTTCATCAATTTCTTCTTCCATAGACTCCTGCAAAATATTAATCTCTTCTTGGACAGCGGAGTAGTCCTCAATATATAGTTTAACATAAGAATTAGAAGCATAATTCTCATAACAATATTCAAGTATGGCAAAATTTTCAGATTTGTGAAAAGTAGCATCATACTTTTCAATCAAAGAAGCAATTTCATAAGCACCCTCAAAAGCAACAATTTCTTCAATTTGTTGAACATCATAGTAACTATAAACACCTTTAGCATAAGAAGATAATATTTCATTATCAATAAACTCACATTGGTAGGGAAGGTGTTTCTTAGGGTTTTCAGAACAACAAGTAAAATCATATAATTCACATAAATTCCAAGCATAGCATTGCAAACGTTGAATTTGACTCCATAATAATTTCCCTTTTTCAGATATACGGTGTCGCACATAACAAGCATGCTCATCTAAAGATTTGCCCTCAACTAAGCTAGTTGGGGTTTCGGCATGAGCACAAAGGGATCGAAGATGATCCAAGTAAAAAGCTTCAGCAGTGTGATAGATTTTGAGTGGTTCTTCAACCATTGGTTCAGTAGGTACAACTAATTTTTTTGGTATTTTGCGTTTTTCTACCCATAACTAAAGATAGAAAACAACTAAGTGTTGGAAATATGCCCTAGAGGCAATAATAAAAGCATTATTATTATATTTCCTTGTTCATGATAATTGTCTTTATTCATGCTATAATTGTGTTATCCGGAAATCGTAATACATGTGTGAATAACAGACACCAACATGTCCCTAGTGAGCCTCTAGTTGACTGGCTCGTTGATCAACAAATAGTCATGATTTCCTGACTATGGACACTGGATGTCATTGATAACGAGATCACATCATTAGGAGAATGATGTGATGGACAAGACACAATCCTAAACATAGCACAAGATCGTATAGTTCGTTTGCTAGAGTTTTGCAATGTCAAAGTATCTTTTCCTTAGACCATGAGATCGTGTAACTCCCGGATACCGTAGGAGTGCTTTGGGTATGCCAAATGTCACAACGTAACTGGGTGACTATAAAGGTAGACTACGGGTATCTCCGAAAGTGTCTGTTGGGTGACATGGATCAAGACTGGGATTTGTCACTCCGTATGACGGAGAGGTATCACTGGGCCCACTCGGTAATGCATCATCATAATGAGCTCAGAGTGACCAAGTGTCTGGTCACGGGATCATGCATTACGGTATGAGTAAAGTGACTTGCCGGTAACGAGATTGAACGAGGTATTGGGATACCGACGATCGAATCTCGGGCAAGTAACATATCGATAGACAAAGGGAATAGCGTACGGGATTGATTGAATCCTCGACATCGTGGTTCATCCGATGAGATCATCGTGGAGCATGTGGGAGCCAACATGGGTATCCAGATCCCGCTGTTGGTTATTGACCGGAGAGTCGTCTCGGTCATGTCTGCTTGTCTCCCGAACCCGTAGGGTCTACACACTTAAGGTTCAGTTACGCTAGGGTTGTAGGGATATGTATATGCAGTAACCCGAATGTTGTTCGGAGTCCCGGATGAGATCCCGGACGTCACGAGGAGTTCCGGAATGGTCCGGAGGTAAAGATTTATATATGGGAAGTCCTGTTTCGGGCATCGGGACAAGTTTCGGGGTTATCGGTATTGTACCGGGACCACCGGAAGGGTCCCGGGGGTCCACCGGGTGGGTCCACCTGTCCCGGGGGGCCACATGGGCTGTAAGGGGGTGCGCCTTGGCCTAATGGGCCAAGGGCACCAGCCCCACATAGGCCCATGCGCCTAGGGTTAAGAAGGGGAAGAGTCCTAGGAGGGTAAGGCACCTCCTAGGTGCCTTGGGGGGGAGGGAAACCCCCCTTGGCCGCCGCACCCCCTAGGAGATTGGATCTCCTAGGGCCGGCCACCCCCTTTTGGCACCCCTATATATAGTGGGGGAGAGGAGGGACTTCATACCTGAACGCCCTGGCCTTTGGTTGCCTCCTTCTCCCTCCCCAACACCTCCTCCACCTCCATAGTGCTTAGCGAAGCTCTGCCGGAGTACTGCAGCTCCATCAACACCACGCCGTCGTGCTGCTGCTGGTGCCATCTCCCTCAACCTCTCCTCCCTCCCTTGCTGGATCAAGAAGGAGGAGACGTGGCTGTTCCGTACGTGTGTTGAACGCGGAGGTGCCGTCCGTTCGGCGCTGGTCATCGGTGATTTGGATCACGTCGAGTACGACTACATCATCACCGTTCTTTTGAACGCTTCCGCTCGCGATCTACAAGGTATGTAGATGCATCTAATCACTCGTTGCTAGATGAACTCCTAGATGATCTTGGTGAAACGAGTAGGAAAATTTTTGTTTTCTGCAACGTTCCCCAACAGTGGCATCATGAGCTAGGTCTATGCGTAGTTCTTCTTGCGCGAGTAGAACACAATTTGTTGTGGGCGTAGATTTGTCAACTTTCTTGCCGTTACTAGTCCTTTCTTGCTTCAGCGGTATTGTGGGATGAAGCGGCCCGGACCAACCTTACACGTACGCTTACGTGAGACCGGTTCCACCGACTAACATGCACTAGTTGCATAAGGTGGCTGGCGGGTGTCTGTCTCTCCTACTTTAGTTGGAGCGGAATCGATGAACAGGGTCCTTATGAAGGGTAAATAGAAGTTGACAAATCACGTTGTGGCTTTAACGTAGGTAAGAAAACGTTCTTGCTAGAACCCTAATTCAGCCACGTAAAACTTGCAACAACAATTAGAGGACGTCTAACTTGTTTTTGCAGCAAGTGGTTTGTGATATGATATGGCCAAAGTTGTGATGAATGATGAATGATCTATATGTGATGTATGAGATGTTCATGCTATTGTAATAGGATTCACGACTTGCATGTCGATGAGTATGACAACCGGCAGGAGCCATAGGAGTTGTCTTTATTCTTTTATATGACCTGCGTGTCATCAAGAAACGCCATGTAAATTACTTTACTTTATTGCTAAACGCGTTAGCCATAGTAGTAGAAGTAATAGTTGGCGAGCAACTTCATGGAGACACGATGATGGAGATCATGATGATGGAGATCATGGTGTCAAGCCGGTGACAAGATGATCATGGAGCCCCAAGATGGAGATCAAAGGAGCTGTGTGATATTGGCCATATCATGTCACGTTTATTATTTGATTGCATGTGATGTTTATCATGTTTTGCATCTTGTTTACTTAGAACGACGGTAGTAAATAAGATGATCCCTCATACTAATTTCAAGAAGTGTTCCCCCTAACTGTGCACCGTTGCGACAGTTCGCTGTTTCAAAACACCACGTGATGATCGGGTGTTTTATTCAGACGTTCACATACAACGGGTGTAAGACAGATTTACACATGCAAACACTTAGGTTGACTTGACGAGCCTAGCATGTACAGACATGGCCTCGGAACACAGAAGACCGAAAGGTCGAGCATGAGTCGTATAGAAGATACGATCAACATGAAGATGTTCACCGATGTTGACTAGTCCGTCTCACGTGATGATCGGACACGGTCTAGTTTAACTCGGATCATGTAATACTTAGATGACTAGAGGGATGTCTAATCTAAGTGGGAGTTCACTAATAATTTGATTAGTTGAACTTAATTATCATGAACTTAGTCTAAATATTTTACAATATGTCTTGTAGATCAAATGGCCAACGTAGTCCTCAACTTCAACGCGTTCCTAGAGAAAACTAAGCTGAAAGACGATGGCAGCAACTATACGGACTGGGTCCGGAACCTGAGGATCATCCTCATAGCTGCCAAGAAAGATTATGTCCTACAAGCACCGCTTGGTGACGCACCCGTTCTCCCTGCAGAACAAGATGTTATGAACGCTTGGCAGGCACGTTCGATGACTACTCCCTCGTTCAGTGCGGCATGCTTTACAGCCTAGAGCCGGGGCTCCAAAAGCGTTTTGAGAGACATGGAGCATATGAGATGTTCGAAGAGCTGAAAATGGTTTTCCAAGCTCATGCCCGGGTCGAGAGATATGAAGTCTCCGACAAATTCTTCAGCTGTAAGATGGAGGAAAACAGTTCTGTCAGTGAGCACATACTCACTATGTCTGGGTTGCATAACCGCTTGACTCAGCTGGGAGTTAATCTCCCGGATGATGCGGTCATTGACAGAATCCTCCAGTCGCTTCCACCAAGCTACAAGAGCTTTGTGATGAACTTCAATATGCAGGGGATGGAAAAGACCATTCCTGAAGTATTTGCTATGCTGAAATCAGCAGAGGTAGAAGTCAGGAAGGAACATCAAGTGTTGATGGTCAATAAAACCACTAAGTTCAAGAAAGGCAAGGGTAAAAAGAACTTCAAGAAGGACGGCAAGGAGGTTGCCGCGCCCGGCAAGCAAGCTGCCGGGAAGAAGCCAAAGAATGGACCCAAGCCCGAGACTGAGTGCTTTTATTGCAAGGGAAGCGGTCACTGGAAGCGGAACTGCCCTAAGTACTTAGCGGATAAGAAGGCCGGCAAAACAAAAGGTATATGTGATATACATGTAATTGATGTGTACCTTACTAGTGCCCGTAGTAGCTCCTGGGTATTTGATACCGGTGCAGTTGCTCACATTTGTAACTCAAAGCAGGGGCTGCGGAATAAGCGGAAACTGGCAAAGGACGAGGTGACGATGCGCGTCGGGAATGGTTCCAAGGTCAATGTGATCGCCGTCGGCACGCTACCTCTGCATCTCCCTTCGGGATTAGTTTTAAACCTTAATAATTGTTATTTAGTGCCAGCTTTGAGCATGAACATTGTATCGGGATCTCGTTTAATTCGAGATGGCTACTCTTTTAAATCTGAGAATAATGGTTGTTCCATTTTTATGAGAGATATGTTTTATGGTCATGCTCCTATGGTGAATGGTTTATTCCTTATGAATCTCGAACGTGATGCTACACATATTCATAATGTGAGTACCAAAAGAAGTAAGGTTGATAATGATAGTCCCACATACTTGTGGCACTGCCGCCTTGGTCACATAGGTGTCAAACGCATGAAGAAGCTCCATGCTGATGGACTTTTAGAGTCTCTTGATTATGAATCATTTGACACGTGCGAACCATGCCTTATGGGTAAAATGACCAAGACTCCGTTCTCAGGAACAATGGAGCGAGCAACCGACTTATTGGAAATCATACATACCGATGTGTGCGGTCCAATGAGTGTTGAGGCTCGCGGTGGCTATCGTTATGTTCTCACCCTCACTGATGATTTAAGTAGGTATGGGTATATCTACTTAATGAAACACAAGTCTGAAACCTTTGAAAAGTTCAAGGAATTTCAGAGTGAGGTTGAAAATCAACGTGACAGGAAAATCAAGTTTCTGCGATCAGATCGTGGAGGAGAATACTTGAGTCACGAGTTTGGGGCACACTTAAGAAAATGTGGAATAGTTTCACAACTCACGCCGCCTGGAACACCTCAGCGTAATGGTGTGTCCGAACGTCGTAATCGCACTCTGTTAGATATGGTGCGATCTATGATGTCTCTTACCGATTTACCGCTTTCCTTTTGGGGCTATGCTTTAGAGACTGCCGCATTCACTTTAAATAGGGCTCCGTCGAAATCCGTTGAGACGACACCGTATGAATTATGGTTTGGGAAGAAACCTAAGCTGTCGTTTCTAAAAGTTTGGGGATGCGATGCTTATGTCAAGAAACTTCAACCTGAAAAGCTCGAACCCAAGTCGGAAAAATGCGTCTTCATAGGATACCCAAAAGAAACTATTGGGTACACCTTCTACCTCAGATCCGAAGGCAAGATCTTTGTTGCCAAGAATGGGTCCTTTCTGGAGAAAGAGTTTCTCTCGAAAGAAGTAAGTGGGAGGAAAGTAGAGCTTGATGAAGTATTACCTCTTGAACCGGAAAATGGCGCAACTCAAGAAAATGTTCCTGAGGTGCCAGCACCGACTAGAGAGGAAGTTAATGATAATGATCAAGATACTTCTGATCAAGCTCCTACTGAAATTCGAAGGTCCACAAGGACACGTTCCGCACCAGAGTGGTACGGCAACCCTGTCTTGGAAATCATGTTGTTAGACAACGGTGAACCTTCGAACTATGAAGAAGCGATGGCGGGACCGGATTCCGACAAATGGCTAGAAGCCATGAAATCCGAGATAGGATCCATGTATGAAAACAAAGTATGGACTTTGACTGACTTGCCCGTTGAGCGGCGAGCCATAGAAAATAAATGGATCTTTAAGAGGAAGACAGACGCGGATGGTAATGTGACCATCTATAAAGCTCGGCTTGTCGCTAAGGGTTATCGACAAGTTCAAGGGGTTGACTACGATGAGACTTTCTCACCGGTAGCGAAGCTGAAGTCCGTCCGAATCATGTTAGCAATTGCCGCATTCTATGATTACGAAATATGGCAAATGGACGTCAAAACGGCATTCCTTAATGGTTTCCTTAAGGAAGAATTGTATATGATGCAGCCGGAAGGTTTTGTCGATCCTAAGAATGCTGACAAAGTGTGCAAGCTCCAACGCTCGATTTATGGGCTGGTGCAAGCATCTCGGAGTTGGAACATTCGCTTTGATGAGATGATCAAAGCGTTTGGGTTTACACAGACTTATGGAGAAGCCTGCGTTTACAAGAAAGTGAGTGGGAGCTCTGTAGCATTTCTCATATTATATGTAGATGACATACTTTTGATGGGAAATGATATAGAACTCTTGGACAGCATCAAGGCCTACTTGAATAAAAGTTTTTCAATGAAGGACCTTGGAGAAGCTGCTTATATATTAGGCATCAAAATCTATAGAGATAGATCGAGACGCCTCATAGGTCTTTCACAAAGCACATACCTTGATAAGATATTGAAGAAGTTCAATATGGATCAATCCAAGAAAGGGTTCTTGCCTGTGTTACAAGGTGTGAAATTGAGCTCAGCTCAATGTCCGACCACGGCAGAAGATATAGAAGAGATGAGCGTCATCCCCTATGCCTCAGCCATAGGTTCTATTATGTATGCCATGCTGTGTACCAGACCTGATGTTAACCTTGCCGTAAGTTTGGTAGGAAGGTACCAAAGTAATCCCGGCAAGGAACACTGGACAGCGGTCAAGAATATCCTGAAGTACCTGAAAAGGACTAAGGAAATGTTTCTCGTTTATGGAGGTGACGAAGAGCTCGTCGTAAAGGGTTACGTCGACGCTAGCTTCGACACAGATCTGGATGACTCTAAGTCACAAACCGGATACGTGTATATTTTGAATGGTGGGGCAGTAAGCTGGTGCAGTTGCAAGCAAAGCGTCGTGGCGGGATCTACATGTGAAGCGGAGTACATGGCAGCCTCGGAGGCAGCACATGAAGCAATATGGGTGAAGGAGTTCATCACCGACCTAGGAGTCATACCCAATGCGTCGGGGCCGATCAAGCTCTTCTGTGACAACACTGGAGCTATTGCACTTGCCAAGGAGCCCAGGTTTCACAAGAAGACAAGGCACATCAAGCGTCGCTTCAACTCCATTCGTGAAAATGTTCAAGATGGAGACATAGAGATTTGTAAAGTACATACGGACCTGAATGTAGCAGATCCGTTGACTAAACCTCTCCCTAGAGCAAAACATGATCAACACCAGAATTCCATGGGTGTTCGATTCATCACAATGTAACTAGATTATTGACTCTAGTGCAAGTGGGAGACTGTTGGAAATATGCCCTAGAGGCAATAATAAAAGCATTATTATTATATTTCCTTGTTCATGATAATTGTCTTTATTCATGCTATAATTGTGTTATCCGGAAATCGTAATACATGTGTGAATAACAGACACCAACATGTCCCTAGTGAGCCTCTAGTTGACTAGCTCGTTGATCAACAGATAGTCATGGTTTCCTGACTATGGACACTGGATGTCATTGATAACGAGATCACATCATTAGGAGAATGATGTGATGGACAAGACCCAATCCTAAACATAGCACAAGATCGTATAGTTCGTTTGCTAGAGTTTTGCAATGTCAAAGTATCTTTTCCTTAGACCATGAGATCGTGTAACTCCCGGATACCGTAGGAGTGCTTTGGGTATGCCAAACGTCACAACGTAACTGGGTGACTATAAAGGTAGACTACGGGTATCTCCGAAAGTGTCTGTTGGGTGACATGGATCAAGACTGGGATTTGTCACTCCGTATGACGGAGAGGTATCACTGGGCCCACTCGGTAATGCATCATCATAATGAGCTCAGAGTGACCAAGTGTCTGGTCACGGGATCATGCATTACGGTACGAGTAAAGTGACTTGCCGGTAACGAGATTGAACGAGGTATTGGGATACCGACGATCGAATCTCGGGCAAGTAACATATCGATAGACAAAGGGAATAGCGTACGGGGTTGATTGAATCCTCGACATCGTGGTTCATCCGATGAGATCATCGTGGAGCATGTGGGAGCCAACATGGGTATCCAGATCCCGCTGTTGGTTATTGACCGGAGAGTCGTCTCGGTCATGTCTGCTTGTCTCCCGAACCCGTAGGGTCTACACACTTAAGGTTCAGTTACGCTAGGGTTGTAGGGATATGTATATGCAGTAACCCGAATGTTGTTCGGAGTCCCGGATGAGATCCCGGACGTCACGAGGAGTTCCGGAATGGTCCGGAGGTAAAGATTTATATATGGGAAGTCCTGTTTCGGGCATCGGGACAAGTTTCGGGGTTATCGGTATTGTACCGGGACCACCGGAAGGGTCCCGGGGGTCCACCGGGTGGGTCCACCTGTCCCGGGGGGCCACATGGGCTGTAAGGGGGTGCGCCTTGGCCTAATGGGCCAAGGGCACCAGCCCCACATAGGCCCATGCGCCTAGGGTTAAGAGGGGAAGAGTCCTAGGAGGGTAAGGCACCTCCTAGGTGCCTTGGGGGGGAGGGAAACCCCCCTTGGCCGCCGCACCCCCTAGGAGATTGGATCTCCTAGGGCCGGCCACCCCCCTTGGCACCCCTATATATAGTGGGGGAGAGGAGGGACTTCATACCTGAACGCCCTGGCCTTTGGTTGCCTCCTTCTCCCTCCCCAACACCTCCTCCACCTCCATAGTGCTTAGCGAAGCTCTGCCGGAGTACTGCAGCTCCATCAACACCACGCCGTCGTGCTGCTGCTGGTGCCATCTCCCTCAACCTCTCCTCCCTCCCTTGCTGGATCAAGAAGGAGGAGACGTGGCTGTTCCGTACGTGTGTTGAACGCGGAGGTGCCGTCCGTTCGGCGCTGGTCATCGGTGATTTGGATCACGTCGAGTACGACTACATCATCACCATTCTTTGAACGCTTCCGCTCGCGATCTACAAGGTATGTAGATGCATCTAATCACTCGTTGCTAGATGAACTCCTAGATGATCTTGGTGAAACGAGTAGGAAAATTTTTGTTTTCTGCAACGTTCCCCAACACTAAGAACAGCAAATAAAAATTACTTAGTGATAAAGAAAACAAGCACACACGAGAATATTCACCCCACGCTATTGCTCCCCGGCAACGGCGCCAGAAAAAGGTCTTGATAACCCACAAGTATAGGGGATCGCAACAGTTTTCGATAAGTAAGAGTGTCAAACCCAAGGAGGAGCTAAAGGTAGAATAAATATTCCCTCGAGTTCCATCGACCACTGATACAACTCTACGCAGGATTGACGTTCGCTTCACCTAGAACAAGTATGAAACTAGAAGTACTTTGTAGGTTTTTTCGGAAAGGCTTGCAAGAAAGTAAAGAGCATGAAAATAAAACTAGGGGCTGTTAAGGTAAAGAAGCAATAAAGTAAATATAGCGAGTGTGGAAAAGTGATGGTAGGAGTTGCGAAATTACCCCTAAGCAATTGACTACTTTACTAGACCGATAGCAAGTATTATGTGGGAGAGGCCACTGCTAGCATGTCATCCCTGACTTGGAATTCTATGCACTTATGATTGGAACTATTAGCAAGCATCCGCAACTACTAATGTTCATTAAGGTTAAACCCAACCATAGCATTAAGATATATTGGTCCCCCTTCAATCCCGTATGCATCAATTTCTATGCTAGGTTGAAGCTTCTGTCACTCTTGCCCTCCAATACATAGTCCTATCAACATACAAACTAACCCTAGGGTGTGATCCACGCGCGCAATCATATGATGGGCACCAAAGGACAGCAACATAACTACAAGCAAATTAAATCAATCATGTCAATTCATCAACCACCGATAGGACAACGAAAATCTACTCAGACATCATAGGATGGCAACACATCATTGGATAATAATATGAAGCATAAAGCACCATGTTCAAGTAGAGGGTACAGTGGGTTGCGGGACAGTGGACCGCTGTAGATAGAGGGGGGAAGGTGATGGAGATGTTGGTGAAGATGGCGGAGGTGTTGGTGAAGGTCGCGGTGATGATGATGATGGCCACAGCGGCGTTCCGGCGCCACCGGAGGAGAGGGCGAGAGGGGCCCCCTTCTTCCTCTTCTTCCTTGACCTCCTCCCTAGATGGGAGAAGGGTTTCCCCTCTGGTCCTTGGCCTCCATGGCATGGGAGGGGCGAGAGCCCCTCCGAGATTGGATCTATCTCTCTGTTTCTCGCTGGTTCTGCGTTCTCTTCTCGCTCTGTTTCACTGTTTCGTATATATATGGAGATCCGTAACTCCGATTGGCCTGAAACCTTCGCCGTGATTTTTTTCCCGAATATTAGCTTTCTTGCGGCAAAAGAAGAGCGTCAACCGCCTTACGGTGGGCTCATGAGGGTAGGGGGCGCGCCCTAGGGGGGGCGCCCCCTGCCTCGTGACCACCTCGGGCACTGGTTCGCGTTGATTTTCCTTCCGAATTTTCCATATTTTCCAAAAATAAGCTCCGTCCGTTTTTATCCCGTTTGGACTCCGTTTGATATGGATATTCCGCGAAACCAAAAACATGCAACAGATAGGAACTGACACTGGGCACTGGATCAATATGTTAGTCCCAAAAATAACATAAAAAGTTGCCAAAAAGTATATGAAAGTTGAATAATATTGGCATGGAACAATAAAAAATTATAGATACGACGGAGACGTATCAGGAATGAATACTTGACATGCAAAAAATGATAGCAATAAACTTGATACGATCATATGGTATGTTTATAGTTTGGGTCTGGTCCATCATATCATTCTCCTAATGATGTGACCCCGTTATCAAATGACAACTCATGTCTATGGCTAGGAAACCATAGCCATCTTTGATCAACGAGCTAGTCCGGTAGAGGCTCACTACGGACATGTTGTTGTCTATGTATCAACACATGTATTTGAGTTTCCAATCAATACAATTATAGCATGGATAATAAACGATTATCATGAACAAGGAAATATAATAATAACCACTTTATTATTGCCTCTAGGGCATATTTCCAACAATCTCCCACTTGCACTAGTCAATAATCCAGTATTACAAGGTAATGAATCTAACACCCATAGAGTTCGGATGTTGATCATGTTTTGCCCGTGGAAGAGGTTTAGTCAACGAACTTACAACATTCAGATCTGTATGTACTTTGCAAATGTTTATGTCCTCCTCCTTGATCGCATTGCGGATGGAATTGAAGCGTCGCTTTATGTGACTGGTCCTCTTGTGAAACATTGGTTCCTTGGCTAGAGCAATGGCACCAGTGTTTTCACAGAACAAAGTCAATGGGTCCAGTAGACTGGGCACAACACCAAGATTTGTCATGAACTGCTTCATCTAGACACCTTCCTTTGCTGCCTACGAGGCAGCTATGTACTCCACTTCGCATGTAGAATCAGCTACCACGCTTTGCTTGGAACTGCACCTGCTTACCGCTCCCCCATTCAGAATATATACGTATCCGGGTTGAGACTTAGAGTTATCTGGATCAGTGTCAAAGCTTGCATCGACGTAACCCTGTCAAAGAATCAAATTTTTAGTTGATCAATAGGAGGGACCTAGTTAACTTGTATCCGTGGAAAGAAGAAAGAAACTTTTACACCATGTCAAAGAACACATAGAAGAAAAGAATATTCAATTGTTTGGTTCATTCTTCAGTTCATCTATTTGTTTGTATATTAATTTCTAGATTTCTGGACTTGGTTGGGCAAACAAATAAACAAACATATGTCTCTGCTTTGCTATGCAATCTTAATCTTTGGATGATCTTGTTTTACCTCAAGTTTCTCTCTCTCTCTCTCTCTCTCTCTCTCTCTCTCTCTTGTTAGCTTCAACTACAATGCAAGGCTTCTTTGTGTGTGGCTTTGTTTAGAGTGTTTTGTGTGAATGTGGCATCATTTGGTCAGTCAAATAACTAGGCTGATTCGGATTTAGCAGAGGTCCAGGTCCAGGTTCAGGTCCAGGACTGGGTGTGAACACCTCAGAGGAATACCCACACAGCAAGAAAGAGCCCACAAGTGTTAAATGGTCCCTTTCTTTGGAGGACGAGCTCTAGTCAGCCCTGTACTTTGAATAGTGTCAAAATGATCCCCGTCCTAAGCGTCTTTAGATACATCCATATCTAGACAAATCTAAGACAAGTAATTTCAGACAAAGAATGTATTTTGAAGTTTTGATGCTGCAAATCACATGGTTATTCATCTGCTGCTCTTCCCACTGTCGTCTCTAGTTTGCCCTTTCAGTGATTGTGAGGTGTGTATGTGTAGGTGAACTAGGAGAAGATTTAGGTGTAGCTCCCATTCCCAAGCCATATTTAGATGTAAATCAACTGGATTGGTCATTCCTATTTTGATTAGTCTATTTTGATCTAGTTTTATAGTGGTATTAGGCACATATGGAGTACTTATCTACATTCATAGTAGCTATAGTCTTTATTAGACCTTATTTCAGTAAATCTTTCATTTGGGGCATATAAATTTTTAAGTGTGCATAGTAGCTTTCTATAGCAGCAAGAAATATTCTGATGGTATTAGTTAACTAGTGTTCTAAACTTGCGTGTAGTTCGGCTGATGGAAGCTTTGAAACAAGGTTCCATTTTCATGCCAGGGACAAGATGGCGCACAACCTCCTCCACCGCGTCCTCGCCGACACTGCTCTCTTTTGATTGATCCCAGTCCGTCGTCGCTCTTCGATCGCCGATCTTTACCTTAATCTGGTTTATTTCATTCGATTTGATGCAAACTCCATCGAAGAATCAAATTTTAGAGTTGCTCGTAGGCAAAGAACAGAGAGAGCTCGCCCCATGTCAAAGAAACTTAGCAAGACAACAATGTTTGTTTTCTTGTGGCTTTGTTCAGAGTGTTGTGTGTGAATGTGGCGTGATTTGGTCAGTCAAATAGCTAGGCTGAGTTGGATTTAGCAGATTCAAGTTCAGGACCGGGTGTGAACTCGTCCGAGGAATACTGATAGTGCAAGAAAGAGCACCTTTGCTTGTTCATAGTCATAGAAGAGACTGAGAGAGTGAAGTCTGAGTTTTGGGAGGTTGTTAACTTAGATCCTAATAAATGATGAAACACAAGAAAAATGATTTACACCATACAAAAAAATGAGAAAAAGGCTTTGTTTTTTATTCAATTGTTTGTTTTAAGTGAATTAATCCCAATGTGTCATCGCTTTACCTCGCTCCTCGATTGATGATAATGCCCTCTAGGACCCCCCCCCCCCCCCCCCCCCCACACCCACACACACAAACAAAATTCTCAGGTTGACTCATATGTCTTTCCCCCTTTCTGCTTTGTTAGTTATTAGAGGCTTCTTGAATTTCCAATTCCCTATTTTGTATTTATTTTCTAAGCGTGATATAAAAACTATCCATTCACTCATATTATATTTGTTTTGGTTAGTTTCAATCATATCCGATCCCAAAAGCCATCAAAGGCAATATCAGATTAGAAGGTCGCCCTTCTCAAAGCGTATATCACCAAATTTGGTAAAGGTCTTTGAGAGCATCTACAACCGGAAGTAGAAAATGTGAGTTGCCAAACGCCCGCAGATGGTGAACAAAGCAATATTGTTTGCCATAAACATGGCACAATTGCGTAAATTCTGAGTGACTCCTCACCTAATGTATATTTTAGACATGACTTAACTAGACTCCGGATATATGCGTTTAACGTTTTGTTGGAAAGTATAGAGTCTACCCAATTATCGCATGAGCCAGATTTATTATGATATAAAATTTGCACCAGAACAGGAAATTCTTGGTCAACCATATGTATAAACTCCTAGCTCACAATGGTGCACAAATTCATGTCTAAAAATTAAAGATTCCACTATAAGCTAAGACACTCGTATGGTATCTCCGCAAATAAGTGGTCCTAAAGAAGTGTAACTTTCATGAGAGTAATCATTGGTGCTTTTGTGATCATGATGGGCCCTAGCCCATCAGAGCCAGGGCACTTGTATTGTCCAGGGTGTCCACCCTAATCAGCACCTTCAGCATACGTTAGGCAATTGTTGCTCCCAGGCGGTTCACCCATCGATGCTGCTCTCCACTGCATCAATGTGTTCCCGAGCAGCCTCCTGTGTGCCGCGCAGAGCGTGCACCCAATACTGTCGAGCCGCCTCCACCTTTCGTTCGCCCTCTCGCACATATACGGAGTGTTTTTTTAAGTGAACCTTGTTTAGCAAGGCAACATGAATGAAAATGTTGCGCACTGATCTCCCGGATGATATTGCCATGGCGGCCGCTGATATGCGTCTTGATGTCATCGATGCCTTCTCTCCAGCTTAGTTATCTACCATGGCGGCCGCTGATATGCGTCTTGATGTCATCAATCACCACCTTACAGTCAAATACTGTTACGGCATCTACAATGATAGATAACTAAGCTTTTCATGCAACCTTTTGGGCCAACGCCACACTTGACTGTGGGATTTAACAAATGAACCGTTAAACGGCCAAGAAAATCATCTTGACGCCCGTTCTAAGCCTCTGCGTTGTATGTTTGTTTAGAGCCAGATGGAAAAGAAGGACCATAGCCTCACAGTAAACCAAGGCTTCCAGAGTGGTAGAGAGTGCTCTTAAACTCATTCCATGGATACAATTTTTCCGGGCATACCACACTACTCATAGGGTCACCAAAAGGGTGATAATCTGGTCGTGCGACATAAATCAAGCATAGTAAAGATCTGTCTATTTGCATACGACTCCCTAGTCCCTAGTCTCATTCATGGATCAGCGTGTGTCCATACATTTCAAAATGTTCAATAAATATTACAATATTGTTCAGAATATAAAAAATGTTAGCTTTTATTAAAAAAATCTTAAAATTCAAATACTTATTCAAGTTTTAAAAAATGTTCATGTTTCTCAAATATTATTCACAATTTCCAAAAGTGTACAAAAAAATGTTCAAAGTTTCCAAAGTTTTTTCCTTTTTACTTTTAGCTTTTTCTTCTTATTTTTTCCTTATATTTTATTTTTTCAAAAAGAATTTCACAAACTAAAAAATATTCTAAATTTTAAAAATCTTCATATGTTTTTTAATGTGTGCAAATTTGAAATAATCTTCATGTCTTAAAATTTTATTTAGAGTTTTGAAAAATGTTTTTGTTTAAAAAATCATTCATAAACCCAATTTGTTTTTCACCTTTTCAATTTTTGTTCATGTTTCCGAAAATAGTTCTTGTTTTCATATGTTAAAAAAAATCTCATTTTTAAAAATTTGTTCACATTTTTCCATGTTCATGACTTAAAAAGTGTTTGAGTTTTGAAAAAATAGATCACAAATCTAAAAATGTTCACGTCTCCAGAATTATTTCACTATTTTGAAAAAACATCTAGTATAAATAAAAAAAGCAACTTCCTATCGCTTGTGATAGTTCTTCTACTTTAGTGTTCCCTATTATACACAAAAGCTTATCAACTTTAGTGGTGGCACGCCTTCGGCTCGTTTCAGTGCTTGTAGTCACCGCTAGGTGGTCTATGAATCTGGATGTAGGTTTATTATTTGTTGGGTTCGCTGTACTGCCATGATTAGAGATGAATTGATCGAAAGTTTCCCGGGAAAACAAAAAACTCTAGTGGCAGGTCCTACATTCCATCCCTCACACGCGCACTCTTTTTTTGCGCGGGGGGGGGGGGGGGGGGGGGTGATTTCGCTGTTTGTACCACTCTCTGCTCGGCTGGCCCAGCCAAGGGGAGCCCCATGTGAGTTACGTGTTTATTCAAGGCATAGAGCATCAAAGAGCGTGGGAGTTATATGTCGCTTATAGCAAGACTACATACCGTCTCGCCTGAATCTTTTCCCTGCATGCTACAATATCGGCACGACCCATTTTCACACGCTCACAGTAGCTACCTGGGTGTTTTTTTTAGTAACACCCAAGCAGCTACTTTTTACATTTTTAGTAGCTTACATGGCCCATTTCCATCCAGGCTTACACGGCCCATTTTCATATACATAAGAATTTTTTTACATATTTGTTTAACATTTTCTAAATGGATAATCAAAAAAATTCCATATATGTTGTAATTTTTTTGTATACATCGGGAAAATTTGTTTTATACAAGTTAATATATTTTTGAAATACACGATCAACATTTTTCTCATAAACAAAGTATTTTTGTATATATTTTCCGCATACATGACAAACATATTTCTGTACACGTTTAACATTTATCAAAAGCTTGATAATTAATTTTCAAAAACTTGATTAATGTTTTTTGAAATGCTTGATTATTATTTTTTAAATACATGATGAACCTTTTTCATACACATTGTATTTTTCTTGTATACATTTTTCGTATGCATGATAAAGATTTTCCATATAGACATTAAACATTTTTCATATGCTTAGTTAAAAAATTCAAATGTTTTACGTAAAGTGTTTTTGTAATATATATTTGTAATATTTGAACTTTTTAAAGTAAAATAAAATAAAAAGCAAAAGGCGAAAACAGAAAATGTACATAAAAACGACAGTGGCTTGTGGTTTCCAGCGTGCCGGGCCAGTCTATTTAGTGAGGCGTCTGATGCGAGCGCACCCTACAGCTTGCTAACAGCAAGACATAGGCGCGCCCATTAAGAGGGCTCCGCAGGCGTCTGAGCGGTTGCTAGCGCTTGCACGATGCTAGCACCACCGTGGTCGATGTACGCGCGCTCGCTCATGCTAAAAAATGGATCTGGTTTTTTATTGTTTAAAAAATGTGAAAAATATCATATTTTTATTTAAAAAGCCACAAATTTGTTAAAAAAGTTCATGAATATAAAAATGTCTGTGAACTCAAAAGTTGTTCACCAAATTTTTAACTATCCATATATTTCAGAATGCCCATATGTGAAAAAAAACGAGCAGACGGTGCCGCCGGGCGGTGGGCGGCGGGCGGTCGAGATGCGACCACGCGACCCGAGGCTGTGAGCCGCCGGCCGGCCGTCCATCGGCATCGCCTTGCTTCGTCCCCAGGGCAGCTCCCGTGGCCATGCCCGCGCACCCACCCACCTCCAACCACTCACTCCCTTCTCCCCCTTGCCTCCGTCGCCATCGCCGTCTCCAACTCCATCCATGACTACCCAGCAGCAGCAGCTCCAGTCCACGGCCGCCTCCTCCTCCTCCCCACTACCACCGCCATGGCCCTCCCTTAGGCTTAGGCTTATTCTTGGACCCGCGCGCTCGTCGCCATGGACGCCCTAGGCGCCGCGCTGCCGCGGCTCGCCCTCGCCGACGCCGACGCCGACGCCGGGCCGGACGACGCGTGCGGGAGCCCCTGCTCCGTCGCCAGCGACTGCAGCAGCGTCGCCTCTGCCGACTTCGAGGGCCTCTTCTCCCCCTCCGGCGCCGACGCGGGCCCGCCCTCGCTCCTCTCCGACGACCTGCCCGCGGCCGCCGCCGAGGCCGCCACGGTCCCCGGCGGCGCCTGCAGGAGCGTCTTCGCCCTCGACTCGCCGCCGCTCTGGGGGCTCGAGTCTGTATGCGGCCGCCGCCCGGAGATGGAGGACGCCGCCGCCGTCGCCCCGCGATTCTACCGCGTCCCGCTCTGGATGGTCGCCGGCGACGGCGCTGCGGTCGACGGCCTCGACCGCGCCTCCTTCCGCCTCCCCGCACACTTCTTCGCCGTCTACGACGGCCACGGCGGTGCCCAGGTCGCCGACTACTGCCGGGACAAGCTCCACGCCACGCTTGTTGAAGAGCTGCGCGCCGCAGAGGACCGTGTCGGCGGCTGCGACGACCTCAGCTCCCTGGACTCCAAGAAACAGTGGGAGAAGGCGTTCGTGGACTGCTTCTGCCGCGTGGACGCCGAGGTCGAGGCGCCGGACAGCGCGGGCTCGACGGCGGTGGCCGCAGTCGTCTGCTCGTCCCACATCATCGTCTCCAACTGCGGGGACTCGCGGGCGGTGCTGTGCCGGGGCAAGGCGCCATTGCCACTCTCTTTAGACCATAAGGCAACATCACCATTTTCATCACATTTGCTCATTACCCCTGCAATTGCCTCTGAGTGCTTGAGTTCATCAGATACACTGTCTGAATGTTGCATTTATTCTCGATTCAGCCCAACAGGGAAGACGAGTACGCGAGGATCGAGGCGCTGGGCGGCAAGGTCATCCAGTGGAATGGCTATCGAGTTCTCGGTGTTCTTGCCATGTCGCGCTCCATCGGTACGCAATTTTATTTTCCGCTCCTGAATATTTCAGAGCAAAGTTATGTACTGTGTACCTCCAATCTCATTGAGGTCAACGTTTAACTTTAGGTAGCGAGTTTCTAGTAACGTTGTCAAGGAAAATCCTTTGCTCTGCACTGCACTAGTTCTTCTCTGTTCTTGGGAAAATTGTTGGTGATATCTGAATTTTTGACATAGTAATTGTTGGTGATATCTGAATTGCTGGCAAAAGTTTCATGACTGATACTAATTTTTGACATAGTAAAGTTAGTGATCATTTGTGTGATGGTCTTTAAAAAAGTGGGCTAGCATAGATAACAAATACTGCTCACACATCACAAACTGATGATTACTAACACTGCACAAGTAGCAGGGTGTAGTCATGCTTGCTTACTAAGGAATGGATCATATTCCCATGCTTGTATGGTCTTTCCCTCAACAAATTATTCAGTGACTGACTGAGTGATTTGACTGAACTTCTGAACTGGATTCCTGGTTATGATTGTGTTGTTGATCTACTTGCAGGGGACAGATACCTGAAACCGTACATAATCCCGGTCCCTGAGGTGACGGTCGTTGCCCGCGCGAGAGAGGATGAGTGCCTCATCCTCGCAAGCGATGGCCTCTGGGACGTGTTGTCGAACGAGGAGGTGTGCGACGCCGCTCGCAAGCGAATCCTACTGTGGCACAAGAAGAACGCTACCGCCTCCTCGTCCATCTCCCGAGGACGAAGCGGCGGCGATGGTGGCTCGCCGGATCCCGCCGCTCAGGCGGCCGCCGAGTACCTATCCAAGCTTGCCCTCCAGAAGGGGAGCAAGGACAACATCACCGTCCTTGTGGTCGACCTCAAGGCGCATAGGAAGTTCAGGAGCAAGACTGACAATAACAACAGATAGTTATAAGCAACCTATAGGAAGCTCAAGACCAAAACCTGATGACAGTGACAGTGCATGTACAAATTATTTTTTGTTTCAAAAGTAGTTAGATTTGAAACATGAAAATCATATGCACAGATTTTCTTGGAAAAAGTGCTTTTAGAATAACATAATTGTGTTGATCCTTGCACATACACTGCAGTACAAACTAGCAGTTAAGTTATATTTTGAAGACCCATGTCAATGTTCAAAATGTCACCTTCTCATGTCGTCCCCTTGGTGTCCTTATCTTTCTTCGTCTTGTCGACCTCCTCTCCTGCACCGGCATGGAGGTAAGCACCTTACAACGACCCTCCCATCCTTGCATTGTTATTGTTAGGTCATTAGATAAGGAATTTCCATAACAAGCTCTCAATCGAAGGTGTCCTCCCAAAACACCCCACTGACTACATTTTCAATTGGTTTATTTTCTTGCAGTTGTGGTTGCCTCTAGGACAGTGGAAGGACAGTGCGATGACAAGCACGGTGTTGAGCAACATTAAGTTGATCCACTACATCAACAGAAGACAACCGTCGGACTAATCTTCGCTGGCCGCGTGCCTCAGTACTTTGCTTTATTTCTACACTTCTGCTAGATGAATGTGCACTGGGTTGTAATATGTTGATACTTTTTTCTTTTACTTTGCTGTTAGAATCTCATGTCTTTATTAGTTTAAAGTTGGGCACGTTTTGCGTGTTTCTTCTAAAAGAAGTATTGGGTTTATTAGATTCTTTCTCTCCAATCATATGTTCCCTTTTCCTGGAATGGATAGAGAATCCTCTTTGGCACGGAATGGAGATATACCTTTGCTCCAAAAAAGGGGAAAATGTTCTACTAGATGTAATGTATTGGGGAGAGAATATCACATGGAAACCAAATTTCAAAGAAAACTTCGTGGAAACCACTTACCAAAGTTTGAAAAAAATATGAAAAAATATGTGTTATTAAGAAGGTGATGTTCTATTGGCATGTGAAATTTCAAGTTCAAACACATTACCATTTACAAGCGATGGCAAAAACAAATTCAGCCATGAATAGTGATGCTTACTGTTTGACACTATATGTTTTTGGTATTCATTGCTGCTTTTGTTGTTTTCGTACCTCGTAAATGGTAATGTATTTGAACTTGGAAATTTCACATACTAATAGAACATCACACTCTTAAGGCCTCGTTTTTTCTTTGAGATCTTTTTGAAAATTCAAAACGTCATTTCCACGTGGTTTTCACCGAAACTTAGATGGTGAGAGTGAATGCCCGCAATATCTAGCATGCTTAAATAAAGTGAGCAGGGGCAATTTCTAAAAAAGAGAGATACATCCGCTAGAATGTATGGACCAACCCACTAGGCCTTGGGTACCAGTTTGGCCTAATTTGGCAGCACAAATTTTCCAAAACCGTAATAGTCTAAGATCCGAGTTTCCCGATTCCTGGGAATGTGGGTATGTTTGGATGGTGACCAGAGCTCACCCTACCAATTCTTCGGTCATGAACAAAAATTTGGTTTCTCTTTGGATGGTTTTCAATTTGTTTTGGCATGACACCGACTCTTAGCCGCTATAGTGCATTTTTCTTGCAATTGTTAGCCAACACACAAACAATTAAAAGCTTAACCAAAAAATTTGGTGGCCAAATAATCAGTAGCGCCAGCTTGGACTAGAACCAAACATACCTACCTCAGTTTCTAAAAAGAACAACAAAATACCCGCATTAGATTAGATATAATACAGTTTATGAAACAAAGTATTCACCTAGAACCTCCTTTCTTTCCAACAAGGGCACGGCTCAAATCAATTAAATATTCCTCGGCAAATCAATTATCCAGTTGTAGATACAGTACGACGAAGTCAATTGATCTTCTCCTCGGCTCCACAAAGCGAAGGCAGGCCGGGCAATGCAATGAAATCGAAGTAGTTTCAACCCCTTAACAGCAGCTTCTGAGAAATATTTCTCTCTTCAACCACAGGATACACCAAAGCTATTCCTTGAGGTACGAGCGGCAAAGGAATAAGATGATTTATTTATCTCCATGGGAATTGAACATGTATCCTACCACACATACTTAGTGAGTAAATTTCGTGTTTACCCCTTCTTTTGTCATTTTGATTGGGAGTATCCCATATAAGCATTTTTAATCAGTTTTATCCCATTAGACCAAAAGTTGGGAGAAGGCCTACGATTGCATTCATTGGTCTTTCCTTTGTGATGCTAGTAGAATGCCCGTGCGTTGCCATCGGCTGTGGATTTTTTTTTTGCCGGTTGCATATGTAAATATAATGCATGCCAAATTTAAAATGTATAAAAATAATTGCCCATAATAATGGAGAATTAATTGAAATTCACTTCACTTACGATGCAAGTTGATAAAAAAATCAAATAGAACAATGTGTACATAGAGAGCAATGATCGAAATAATTATCCGGTTCAAACTAAGATCTACTTGATGCGTTTATGATATTTCCATATAATGTGAGGAACAGTGTCTTCAACTTCATTTGCATGGTACAATGTTAGTCGCATCCCGATTTTAGTGAGATTAAATTGAAGGCTACCTATAGATCACTTGGTTGGTATTTTCTCTAAAAATGGAGTGTGGTTTGCTATCCCAAAGACCAAGACGGGTTGGGCATTCATGACCTTAACACTATAGGAATCAGGGAATTTGCCATCAGCTTATTCTTTGCCGTCTGCTAGCAGACGGCAAAGAGGGTCTTTGCCGTCTGCTTTTAAAAAGCAGACGGCAAAAAACTGGCTGATGGCAAATATATTGTTTGCCATCTGCCATTTCTTTGCCGTCGGCCAGCGGACGGCAAAGCTTCAGAAGGCAGACGGCAAAGAGCCCAACTGGGGCCCACTGGACCTTGCGGCTGGTTAATCCAGACGGGCTGGCTGAAGCGGACGGCAAAGGTTCCAAAGGCACACGGCAAAGAAACACTCACGGCAAAGAGAAAGCACAGCTCGCGGATCAATCACCTGGATCGATGAGTTGGCAAGATCTCAGACACACGTTCTGTCGGACGCATACCCCACACACCCACGATGCACGCGCCCCCAAGGCAACACCCGCGCGCCCCACGCCCCCACTGCCTGCCTTATCCATCAGTCTCACCCACCCACCACTTCTCTCTCATCTCTCTTCCTGCTCCCGATCTCACCCACCCCACCACGTCTCTCTCTCATCTCTCTCCCTGCTCCCGATCTCACCTACCCGCCACCGCCCCGGCCCCGTCCTCGCCGGCCACCACATCGCCTGCCGGCCGCGGCCACTTCCGCCTTCACCCCCAGCTCCGTCGCCCCCGACCACTTCCCCCGTCACCCTCGTAGGCCCGCCGGCGCTCGCCACCACCTCACCGGCCGGCCCCCACCTCGCTGGCCGCCATCTCGCCGGTCGGCCTCGGCCTCGCTGGCCGCCATCTTGCCCGCCGGCCCCGGCCCGGCCCCCTCGCTCGTCCCCCCAGCGGCCTCCGTGCCCCATCGCCCGTCGCCCCCAGCGGAATCCATGCCCCATCGCCCCCGATGGCAGCAACAGCACCGACGGCTGAGCTCCCGATGACCGCCGACCACCTGTAGCCCCCGAAGGCCGCGCCTCGCACGCCCATCCGTGCAATCCAGGCCGCCACAGACGCCCTCGCCGGCGAGCGTGTGGTCGTGGGCGGCTGGGTCCGGGCCGGCCGCGTCTAGTGCGGTGGCACCATGGCCTTCGTGGCCGTCAACGATGACTCCTGCCACGCTAGTCTCTAGCTTGTCGTCGAGGCGCCCTGGAAGAGCAAGGGCCGCCATCGATCTGGACGTCGAGGCCGGGACGGTTGCGAGGATGAGGAGCGAGCTCACGTTCGCCAGGCACTTGTTCTTTCGGGTCACCACGCTGTTCATGTAAATGGAGTAATTTTGTGTAGATGGAGCAGATGCAAACCTATTCTGTGTAAATAGACTAATTTGGTATTGTGAAATTTGTTCATTTGTCGTCGATTGTTGGAACAAAGCTTAGATGGATACTGTGGTGCACTTGAGCTGCTGGTTCACTAACAAAATCCTTTGATGTCTCTGATTTTAATAAACGTGTAGATGGACATTTTTTGCCGTCTGTTATTAATCGACAGACGACAAAGCCTCTGTTACCTCCGTTAGCACCTAACGTGGCTAACACCTACTATTTGCCGTCCACCTTCTTTGTCGTCCGCCACTGACGGCAAAGGCCTCTTTGCCGTCCGCTGCAAAAAGCAGACGACAAAGAAGGTGTTTGCCGACCCTGTCTTTGCCGGAGTTGTTTTCCGTCCGCCGTCCGTGTCTTTGCCGTCCGCCATGGCAGATGGCAAAGAAGCTGATTCCTGTAGTGTAAGGTTAAGAATAGGTACCTACTCGGTAAATGGTTGTTTAAATTACCGACGAAAGATGGTGTATGGCAAACCCTCCTCAGACGGAAATATGTGGGCTCCCAAGTATATTGGAAGTCTGGGGATTCTCACTTTTGGGCGGGTCTAATAGCAACGAAGATTTTTTTTTCTGCTATGGATCTTTCTCGATTAAGCATGGCTCAGAAATTAGATTTTGGGAGGATAAGTGGCTAGGAAATGTCACTCTCCGAGAACAATATCTGGCTCTATACAATATTGTGCGTCACAAGAGTGATACTATCACCACGGTAATGGAATCATTTCCGCCAAATATGACATTCAGAAGGGATTTATTTGGACCCATACTACAATCGTGGAACATCCTGCTCCAGCGGTTGTCCACGGTACAATTTTCACATGGGTCCGATGTATTCCGATGGAACCTACATGGGAATGGACAATTCTCAGTGGAGTCTATATATAGAGCATTAATCGAGTCTGATGTGCCAGTTGATAATAACGAAGAAGATCTAGAAGATGAAGATACCGCTTAAGAATAAAATCTTCGCATGGTATCTTCGTCGTGGAGTCATTCTTACTAAAGATAACCTTATTAAGAGGAATTGGCATGGAAGTCCGCAATGTGTCTTTTTCCACCATGAGGAGACAATAAAACATTTATTCTTCCAATGCAAATTGGCTCGTTCTATATGGTCAGTTATCCAAATAGCTTCTGGCTTGTATCCTGGTTTTAGTGTTGCTAATGTATTTGGCAACTGGCTACATGGGATTGATCACAGGTTTAGAACCCTTCTCAGGGCGGGAGCGCTTGTCATTATTTGGTCGCTTTAGCTCTGTAGAAATGATAAGGTTTTTAACGATAAAAGTACTTCTCTTATGCAGGTTATCTACAGATGTACCGAGACTCTTCATTTATGGTCCTCTCTACAACGCATGGAGAATCAAGACCTATTTATGGAGATGTGTACACGATTGGAGGCTACGGCGAGGGATACTTTTACCCAACATGGGTGGCAGCATGATCTTATGATTGGCCCCCCTCCGCTTTAGGCGTTATATGGATACTGCATATTTTCCTTGTATTTCTCCTTTTTATATTTTTCATTTGAATGAGAGGATATTGTTTGGTTGTGTGCATCTTAGCTATGTAGAGGTCGGATGTAATGCTTAAATATTTTAAGTAATAAAACACCCCTTTTCGAAAATGTGACATTTATCTCACCACATAGCAGCGTCTCCTTTCTCATTTTCTTGAAGGAAGAAAAAAGCAGCCACTCCTATCACTCACTCACCGCACAAACGCCTCATGTTCTCCCTCCATAGTCAGCAAGCCACAAGGTGTCACCGCATCTCATATCCCCGCCACGACGCTGTCATTGCCATCTCTCCCTGCCAGCTCCCCTCCACGCCATGGCAAAACATAACCCTTCTTTCCCCACCGCCTCCCATCCCTTCCATGGTGTGGCCTGCTTGCTCCTCTCCTTATCATGACGTGGCCCACCTCCTTCTCTTCCCGACAACCTCCCGTGTCGTCGCCTAGGCAATGAGCATAAGGGCTCCTAGCTCTCCGTTGGTGCTAGCCACGTAGCTAACCCATTCGTATGTGGGTTCGACAACCTCGGGCATAATAGTGTGTCATGGCGAGGAGGAGGAGGGATGACACCCTCGTTGAGGATGTCCCAGACTAAGGGGTCCTCGGGCTGCCGGTCTATTTCTCATGGGTTGGACAGATGGGCCGCTCTTGATCCGTTATTGGAAGGCCGAGCTATAGGGGACACCATGTTCTGGAAGGAGACCTCCGAAGTCTTGGCGTATCCTCCAAGACAAGATCATGGAATCGGCATGTTTATCCCCTGATCGTAACCGACCACATGTAACCCTAGGTACCCCTGGTGTCTATATAAACCAAAGGGTTCAACTCGTAGAAAAAAGGACAATCATCCTACTCATTTAGGGTTTAGTTCGTCCGATCTCGTGGTAGATCAACTCTGTAATCATCATAGAAACACATCAATACAATCAAGAAAGGCGTAGGGTTTTGCCTCTTCGAGAGGGCCCGAACCTGGGTAAATATTGTCTCTGTGTTCCTTGTTCCCCATTGATCCAAGATCCATAGCTCGGGACCCCCTATCCGAGATCTGCCGGTTTTGACACCGACATTGGTGCTTTCATTGAGAGTTCTCCTGTGGGATCGTCAAAGGATCAATGGCTCGCATAGTCATCAATGAGGACATCCGCACCGAGGGCGTTGATACGTCTCCAACGTATCTATAATTTTTGATTGTTCCATGCTATTATATTATCAACTTTGGATGTTTATGGGCTTTATTATGCACTTTTATATTATTTTTGGGACTAACCTATTATCCCAGAGCCCAGTGCCAGTTTCTGTTTTTCCTTGTTTTAGAGTATCGCAGAAAAGGAAAATCAAACGGAGTCCAATTAACCTGAAACTTCACGGAACTTATTTTTGTAACAGAAGCAACCCGGGAGACTTGGAGTCCACGTCAAGGAAGCTTCAAGGAAGCCACGAGGTAGGGGGCGCGCCCACCCCCCTGGGCACGCCCTCCACTCTCGTGGCTCCCCTGACGTACCTCTTCCGCCTATATATATCCATATACCCTAAAACGACCGGGGAGCACAATAGATTGGGAGTTCCGCCGCCAGAAGCCTCCGTAGCCACCGAAAACCAATTTAGACCCGTTCCGGCACCCTGCCGAAGGGGGAATCCCTCTTCGGTGACCATCTTCATCATCCTGGCGCTCTCCATAACGAGGAGGGAGTAGTTCTCCCTCGAGGCTTTGGGTATGTACCAGTAGCTATGTGTTTGATCTCTCTCTCTCTCTCTCTCTCTCTCTCTCGTGTTCTTGAGGTGGTACGATCTTGATGTATCGCGAGCTTTGCTATTATAGTTGGATCTTATGATGTTTCTCCCCCTCCACTCTCTTGTAATGGATTGAGTTTTCCCTTTGAAGTTATCTTATCGGATTGAGTCTTTAAGGATTTGAGAACACTTGATGTATGTCTTGCGTGGGATACCCGTGGTGACAATGGGGTATTCTATTGACCCACTTGATGTATGTTTTGGTGATCAACTTGCGGGTTCTGCCCATGAACCTATGCATAGGGGTTGGCACACGTTTTCATCTTGACTCTCCGGTAGAAACTTTGGGGCACTCTTTGAGGTTCTATGTGTTGGTTAAATAGATGAATCTGAGATTGTGTGGTGCATATCATATAATCATACCCACGGATACTTGAGGTGACATTGGTATCTAGGTGACATTAGGGTTTTGGTTGATTTGTGTCTTAAGGTGTTATTCCAGTACGAACTCTAGGGCTGTTTGTGACACTTATAGGAATAGCCCAACGGATTGATTGAAAAGAATAACTTTGAGGTGGTTTCGTACCCTACCATAATCTCTTCGTTTGTTCTCCTCTATTAGTGACTTTGGAGTGACTCTTTGTTGCATGTTGAGGGATAGTTATGTGATCCAATTATGTTATTATTGTTGAGGGAACTTGCACTAGTGAAAGTATGAACCCTAGGCCTTGTTTACTAGCATTGCAATACCGTTAGTGCTCACTTTTATCATTAGTTACCTTGCTGTTTTTATATTTTCAGATTGCAAAAACCTTTATCTACTATCCATATACCACTTGTATCACCATATCTTCGCCGAACTAGTGCACCTATACAATTTACCATTGTATTGGGTGTGTTGGTGACACAAGAGACTATTTGTTATTTGGTTGCAGGGTTGCTTGAGAGAGACCATCTTCATCCTACGCCTCCTACGGATTGATAAACCTTAGGTCATCCACTTGAGGGAAATTTTCTACTATCCTACAAACCTCTGCACTTGGAGGCCCAAGAACGTCTACACGAAGAAGGTTGTGTAGTAGACATCAAGCTCTTTTCTGGCGCCGTTGCCGGGGAGGTTAACACTTGAAGGTATATCTTTAGATCTTGCAATCGAATCTTTTTGTTTCTTGTTTTAGCACTAGTTTAGTTTATAAAAGAAAACTACAAAAAATGGAATTGATTTTGCCTCATACGCTTCATCTTTTTAATATTTTTTGTGAGTATGATGGAAAGGAAAATTGTGCCAAAGTGTTAGAAGAAGAATGCATTAAAATGTTTGGCACTAAATATTTGAATGATGAGCATGATTGCAATGTTGTTAGTATGAATTCCTTGAATATCCATGATGCTAATGATATGCAAAGCCACAAGCTTGCGGAAGCTATGTTTGATGAAGATGATATTTTTTGTCCCCCAAGTTTTGATGAGCAAATTTACTATGATGAAAGCATGCTTCCTATTTATGATGATTATATTGATGAAAGTGGATTTGGAGAGGTCATGACTTTATTTTGTGATGAATCCACTATTCCGGAAGAGGTTCCAATTGATTATGAGAACAAATTTGCCATCTATGATGATTATTGTGATGACTTGTATGCTATAAAGAATAATGATATCCATGAAACTTGTCATCATGATTTTAGTTTTCAATTGGATTATGCCTCACATGATAATTATTTTGTTGAGTTTGCTCCCACTATTATTCATGAGAAGAATTTTGCTTGTGTGGAGAGTAATAAAATTTCTATGCTTGTAGATCATGAAAAGAATGCTTTATGTGATGGTTATATTGTTGAATTCATTCATGATGCTACTGAAAATTATTATGAGGGAGGACTATATGCTTGTAGGAATTGCAATAATATCAAGTTTCCTCTCTGTGTGCTTAAAGTTTTGAAGTTATGCCTGTTTTACCATCCTATGCAAGTTGATTCTTGTTCCCACAAGTTGTTTGCTTACAAAATCCCTATGCATAGGAAGTGGGTTAGACTTAAATGTGATAGTCATATTCTTCATGATGCTCTCTTTATGTTGCAATTCTTATCTTTTATGTGAGCATCGTTGAAATCATCATGCCTAGCTAGTAGGCAACCCAACTTTATTTTTATTCCTTGCTTTTTGTTCCTGTTTAGTAATGAATAATTCATCTACCTATGTTTAGATGTGGTTTTATGTTTTAATTAGTGTTTGTGCCAAGTAGAACCTTTGGGAAGACTTGGGTTAAGTCTTTATGATCATGCTGTAAAAAACAGAAACTTTAGCCCGCACGATAATTGCTGCCATTTTTTATTGGAGAGTTCTATTTAGTTAATTCTTTTTGAAGATGATTAATAGACAAATTCCTCGGGTCCACCAATTTATTTGATAATTTTATGAGTTCCAGAAGTGGTCGAACCCTACAGATTACTACAGACTGTTTTGTTTTTGACAGATTCTGTTTTCATCGTGTTGTTTGCTTATTTTGATGAATCTATGAGTAGTATCAGAGGGTATGAATCATAGAGAAGTTGGAATACAGTAGATATTACACCAATATGAATTTAGAATGAGTTAATTACAGTACCTTATGATGGTGATTTGCTTTCTTATACTAACGGAGCTTACGAGTTTTCTGTTAAGTTTTGTGTTGTGAAGTTTTCAAGTTTTGGGTAAAGATTCGATGGACTATGGAATAAGTGATGGAAATATGCCCTAGAGGCAATAATAAAGTTATTATTTATTTCCTTATATCATGATAAATGTTTATTATTCATGCTAGAATTGTTGGGGAACGTAGCAGAAATTCAAAATTTTCCTACGTGTCACCAAGATCTATCTATGGAGAGACCAGCAACGAGGGGAAGGAGAGTGCATCTACATACCCTTGTAGATCACTAAGCGGAAGCGTTCAAGAGAACGGGGTTGAAGGAGTCGTACTCGTCGTGATCCAAATCACCGGAGATCCTAGTGTCGAATGGACGGCACCTCTGCGTTCAACACACGTACAGCCCGGTGACGTCTCCCATGCCTTGATCCAGCAAGGAGAGAGGGAGAGGTTGAGGAAGTCTCCATCCAGCAGCAGCACAACGGCGTGGTGGTGATGGAGGAGCGTGGCTATCCTGCAGGGCTTCGCCAAGCACCGCGGGAGAGGAGGAAGGAGAGATGCAGGGCTGCGTCATATAGAGGAGAGGAACTCATCTCGTGTGTTGGGCAGCCCCAAAACCTCCACTATATATAGGGGCAACACTAGTAGAAAAAGGGTCAAACGTGAAGCACATTAGTGCCGGTTTGAATTAGAGCTGGCACTAATGTGTACATTAGTGCCGGTTCGTGGCGGCGATCAATAGTACCGGTTCGTGGCGAACCTTTAGTACCGGTTCATGCCACGAACCGGTACTAAAGAGGCTGCATCAGCCTGCGGTCAGGCTATGGCCCCACCATCACCATTTAGTGCCGGTTCTTACCACGAACCGGTACTAATGAGGTTATGGCAAGCTGTTTTTAGTCCCACCTCACCAAGAGAGAGGCAGTATGAGTGGTTTATAAGCCGTGAGTGCACAGACAATAATGAAGAGTTGCAATGCTCATCTACATGTTGATTAGCTTCAAGCCTTGCGGAATAGCATAGATTGCACTGAGCTATGTGCAGTGCAATCTACACTATTCCGAATGGCTTGAAGCAAATTAACCAGCATTGCACCTCTTTTTTATTTTTAATAACTTATTTAAACTCCGGACTTCTTTTGTGTTCAGTATGCAGCATTTAAAGCGGCGTCATCAATTTCCAACATGTTCTGACATCATTTGTTGTTTTTCGGTCATTTACCTAATTGTTTAGAGAGCTAAATGACCGTGAAATTGAAAATCACTACAAAATGAATCCTGAAAATGTTGAAACTTGGCATGGTATCATCATATCACTCCCATAGCATGCGCGAAAGAGTAGAGAGGGTCACGGCAAAAACTGGACGCACTTCGTGTACAAACTGGACAAACTCTTTCCGAGTATCAGGGTTTCGGAGTCCGGAGTGGGTACTAATGTGCATCCCACCAATCAGGAAGAATCACACGGATCGTGTGTTTCTTTCTAGCTCTTGCGGGTCATTGGATCAAGGGTGTGTTTCTTCCTAGCTCATGTGAGTCGTTGGATCGAAACTACCACAATCACTTTGTGACCCAGACGACCCTATATATAGCTAGCCCACCTCTCGCCTTCCCTGCATAAATCTTTCAGTTCATCGACTACATACATCTACCAGTTCATCGATTGCATACATCTACCAGTTCATCAACTGAATACAAATCATTCGGATTCGCCATCATACGTCCAACCGTGCATTTGATATGCATATATATGCATCACGAGCCACGGTTGGGCTGTATGATGGCGATACCGATTGGTTTGTTCTAGATCCGACATAAAAGGTTTGGTACAACTTCTTTTTTGTGACATAAGAGCTATCTCTGCTCCTACCTATTTTAGTTACACAACTACCTATTTGTGCCAAATTTTCACTTTTGCTGTTGCTCTTGCATCATAAGCATCCATGTTAACTGGACTTACAAGTAATGCAATTTAACCAAACTATCTTGTGATCTTCGCCAAGAGAGAGGCAGTATGAGCGGTTTATAAGCCGTGAGTGCACAGACAATGACGAAGAGTTGCAATGCTCACCTACATGTTGATTAGCTTCAAGCCTTGCGGAATAGCATAGATTGCACTAAGCTATGTGCAGTGCAGTCTACACTATTCCGAATGGCTTGAAGCAAATTAACCAGCATTGCACCTCTTTTTTATTTTTAATAACTTATTTAAACTCCGGACTTTTTTTGTGTTCAGTATGCAGCATTAAAGTGGCGTCATCAATTTCGAACATGTTCTGACATCATTTGTTGTTTTTCGGTCATTTACCTAATTGTTTAGAGAGCTAAATGACCGTGAAATTGAAAATCACTACAAAATGAATCCTGAAAATGTTGAAACTTGGCATGGTATCATCATATCACCCGCATAGCATGCGCGAAAGAGTAGAGAGGGTCACGGCAAAAACTGGACGCACTTCGTGTACAAATTGGACAAACTCTTTCCGAGTATCAGGGTTTCTGACTATACAAAAATAAATAATGCAGAAAATAAAAAAACCATACAAAAAATTACTCAAAAATAAATAGAAGAAAATAAATAATGCAGAAAAGAAAAAACTATATAAAAACTACTCAAAAATAAATAAAAGAAAATAAGTAATGCAGAAAAGAAAAAACTATATAGCAAATTTGTTGGCACACTGCCCTGTGGGTCTACCAGACCTAGGGTGTGCAAATGCAGGCCCAGGAGGGCCAGCAGACCCACAGGGCAGCGTGCCCTAATTAATTAGGCCCAGAAGCCTGCTATATAGAGGAGTTCGAAAACGTAGCCGCGGTTGGGTTTATAAACCAGTGCGGCTGCCCTTCGCCGGGCGAGGTGGGACTAAACTTTGGGGTGGCAGCGCAAGGCCTTTAGTACCGGTTGGTGGCTCCAACCGGTACTAAAGGCTCCCCCTTTAGTACCGGTTGGAACCACCAACCGGTACTAAAAGCCTGCTCTTCCCGCCTCTTTGCCTGGCCAAAGTAGGCCTTTAGTACCGGTTGGTGGCTCCAACCGGTACTAAAGGCTCACCCTATATATACAGCACTTACGAAATTTCAGTTACATCTCCCCACTTCTTTCGTCAACCTCTCGCGCGCCGCTCCCGTCGTCGCCGCCCGTCGCCCGTCGTCGTCGTCGTCGTCCCCGCCGTCGCCCCGAACGCCGCGCGCCGCCGTCCGTCGTCGTCCCGCGCCGCCATCCGTACGTATCTCGCTCTCTCCTCGCGCGTACCCGGCCGCTACGCCGCGCGCCGTCCGCCCCGAACGCCGCGCGCCGCTGTCCGTCCCCGCCGCCGCCCCGAACGCCGGCACCCCCGCCCCGTACGCCGCCGCCCCTGCCCCGTACGCCGCCGCCCCCGCTCGTACGTACGGGGCGGCACGCATGCACACACACACATGCATATACCACACACGCATACACACACATACACACATACGTACACACATATACGTATACACACACATACACACACATTTTTTTTCTTCTTATTTTCTGTTTTTCAGAAAAGTTAATTAGATGATCGAATGTTAGATTAATGTCGAATGTTAGATGAATTAGCTAGATAGAAAAATTGTCGAACTAGAGATTAGAACTAGTTGAATAATTAATATAACTAGTTTATTTTTAGTAAGAAAATTTAGGTATATGAGATTTGAACTAGTTCAATAATTAATATAACTAGTTTATTTTTAGTAAGAAAATTTAGATATATGAGATTTGAACTAGTTCAATAATTAATATAACTAGTTTATTTTTAGTAAGAAAATTTAGGTATATGAGATTTGAACTAGTTCAATAATTAATATAACTAGTTTATTTTTAGTAAGAAAAATTTAGGTATATGAGATTTGAACTAGTTCAATAATTAATATAATTAGTTTATTTTTAGTAAGAAAAATTTAGGTATATGAGATTTGAACTAGTTCAATAATTAATATAACTAGTTTATTTTTAGTAAGAAAAATTTAGGTATTTGAAATTTGAACTAGTTCAATAATTAATATAACTAGTTTATTTTTAGTAAGAAAAATTTAGGTATCTGAGATTTGATGATCTAATTAAAATATTATTTGTTAATGAGTTTTTCTGAACATAGGAAATTTCATCTGACGACGAAAAAGATTTTATTTTGTGCGAACACTGTGAAGACCAGCGCGGCCTGTGCGACCAAAATTTTCTTGTTGATGGTAGGCGCTTCAGCATCAAGCTGGATGAGACATTCGAAGTTGATACAGTAAGTCACTTTGTCAATTATTATTTGAATGCAAAACTTATGCTTCATTTGCTTCAACTTATAATTTTAAATTTTCACTATTCTACTATAGCGCATCCCCTGCCATGCAAGAATTTTTGTCTTGGATAAGATAGGTTTTAGTGCTATAGATGATATGGAGGTAAAGAGAGTTTACTTGAAGACGGAGCATGGGTATACTTTCAACGTCAAATTATATAATGGAGACACATACACCCATTTTGAATGCAAAATTGGCAAGCACTATGCAAGGCTTATGCATTTGAGCCTGATATGGCTATCACCTTTGATATTCGTCCGGAAGATGATATTGAAGGTAATATAGACATCTCGGTCGATGTGCAAACGCCTCCAGTTCTACCATTTGGTGAGTTTTTCTCAACCATGCATGCATATGTTTATGTCTTTCATACAGTTTATTCAAAAATAGTTGACAACTAATTTGTATTGTCAGCTTATTTGGGTTCAAGCAAACATGTCCGGTGCTTGGTAGACAGGACCTACTACTGCCTCGGGGCTCAACTAAACTGCGAGGAGATAAGTCATTATGTTTCATGGCTTGAGGATCTTAATACTGTCAAGACAAATTTTTTTCCTACACTTAGAAATGTTAGTACTCAAAACGTGCGACCAATGGTGATCGTATTGAACTACGGTCACATCTATAATCAAAAGATGGTAAGATTTTAAATATTTGTCCTTAATTAGTGCATCTTTTGCATACATTATTTTTGAAGCTAAACTTTCATTGCTTAGTATATTAATTACTATACGATGTTGTTCAACAGGGACTTCCGATGACAGTTGTGCCTCAGTGGATCGAGACAAAAGGTCGCATGTCAATGGTTAGCTTACGACCAAGATTTCCTACATTGCACATGAGTGCATTCAGGATTTCTGAAAGCGAAGAATGCTTAATAGTGAAAGATTGGAGCAAAATTGTTAACGATCGCAGAGAAGTACTAGGGGGCAGTAAGGTGAAGCGCAACCCAAGATTAGGAGACAGATTCATCTGCATGCTCCAGTATGATGAATCAGGAGAGCTATACATGTTCTATGCTATTCTACCTGAGAGGGAGCAGCAGGATCAGTAGCTACTAGTTCATGCTCATAATTAGTACTTGTCTCATGTCCGTGTCCTGAACTTCGATCTTGGTGACGATTATGTTGAACTTGATGATATCTTTGCTTCTGTTACAAAGTGAATGTTTCCTCTTTAAGCTAGCCAGCGTTGATGATGATTAGATAGCTAGCGCGGTAATGACTATGATGATTAAATAGTGGTAATGAGATGACTACGATGATTTTTAGCTAGCTAGAGTTTATTTATTTATTAATATGCGATGATGATGATGATGATGATGATGATGATGACGACTACAACTCATTATAACGTAAAACAATCCTAAATTAAATTGATAACACAAATTTAATTGAAAAATACAAAATAAAACAAAAACCCACAACCATTTAGTACCGGTTGGTGTTACCAACCGGTACTAAAGGGCTCCCGGCCCCCGAAGCTGGCTCGTGCCACGTGGTTCCCCTTTAGCACCGGTTCGTGCTGAACCAGTACTAAAGGGGGGGGGGCCTTTAGTGCCGAAACGTTAGTGCCGGTTCCATAACCGGCACTAAAGGCCCTTACAAACCGGTGCTAATGGCCCGTTTTCTACTAGTGCAAGGGGGAGGGGGAGGCGCCCTAGGGTTTCCCCTAGGGGTGGCGGCGGCCAGGGCAGATGGGATCTCCCCTTTGGGTGACTTGGCCCCCAAGCCAGGAGGTGGGTGTTGGGGAACGTTGCAGAAAACAAAAAATTTCCTACTCGTTTCACCAAGATCCATCTAGGAGTTCATCTAGCAACGAGTCATCAGATGCATCTACATACCTTTGTAGATCGCGTGCGGAAGCGTTCAAAGAACGGTGATGATGTAGTCGAACATGACGTGATCCAAATCACCGATGACCAAGCGCCGAACGGACGGCACCTCCGCATTCAACACACGTACGGGACGGGAGACGTCTCCTCCTTCTTGATCCAGCAAGGGCGAAGGAGAGGTTGATGAAGATCCAGCAGCACGACGGCGTGGTGGTGGATGCAGGGCGTCACAGTAGCAGGGCTTCGCCTATACTACGAGAGAGAGACGTAACGGGGAGAGAGGGAGGCGCCAGGGGCTGGTGTATGAAGTCCCTCCTCTCCCCCACTATATATAGGAGGGCCAAGGGGGGTGGTGCGCCAGCCTAGGAGATCCAATCTCCTAGGTGCGGCAGCCAAGGGGAGGTTTCCCTCCCCCCCAAGGCACCTAGAGGTGCCTTCCACCATTGGGACTCTTCCCTTAAGTGGAACCCTAGGCGCATGGGCTTTTGGGGCTGGTGCCCTTGGCCCATCTAGGCCAAGGCGCACCCCCTACAGCCCATGTGGCCCCCGGGACAGGTGGCCCCACCCGGTGGGCCCCCGGGACCCCTCCGGTGGTCCCGGTACAATACCGATAACCCCGAAACTTGTCCCGATGGCCGAAACAGCACTTCCTATATATAATTCTTTACCTCCGGACCATTCCGGAACTCCTCGTGACGTCCGGGATCTCATCCGAGACTCCGAACAACATTCAGGTTACTGCATATACATATCTTCACAACCCTAGCGTCACCAAACCTTAAGTGTGTAGACCCTACGGGTTCGGGAGACAAGCAGACATGACCGAGACGACTCTCCGGTCAATAACCAACAGCGGGATCTGGATACCCATGTTGGCTCCCACATGCTCCACGATGATCTCATCGGATGAACCACGATGTCGAGGATTCAATCAACCCCGTATGCAATTCCCTTTGTCAATCGATATGTTACTTGCCCGAGATTCGATCGTCGGTATCCCAATACCTCGTTCAATCTCGTTACCGGCAAGTCACTTTACTCGTACCGTAATGCATGATCCCGTGACCAGACACTTGGTCACTTTGAGCTCATTATGATGATGCATTACCGAGTGGGCCCAGTGATACCTCTCCGTCATACGGAGTGACAAATCCCAGTCTTGATCCATGTCAACCCAACAGACACTTTCGGAGATACCCGTAGTCTACCTTTATAGTCACCCAGTTACGTTGTGACGTTTGGTATACCCAAAGCACTCCTACGGTATCCGGGAGTTACACGATCTCATGGTCTAAGGAAAAGATACTTGACATTGGAAAAACTCTAGCAAACGAACTATACGATCTTGTGCTATGTTTAGGATTGGGTCTTGTCCATCACATCATTCTCCTAATGATGTGATCTCGTTATCAATGACATCCAATGTCCATAGTCAGGAAACCATGACTATCTGTTGATCAACGAGCTAGTCAACTAGAGGCTTACTAGGGACATGTTGGTGTCTGTTATTCACACATGTATTACGATTTCCGGATAACACAATTATAGCATGAATAAAGACAATTATCATGAATAAGGAAATATAATAATAATGCTTTTATTATTGCCTCTAGGGCATATTTCCAACAGTCTCCCACTTGCACTAGAGTCAATAATCTAGTTACATTGTGATGAATCGAACACCCATGGAATTCTGGTGTTGATCATGTTTTGCTCTAGGGAGAGGTTTAGTCAACGGATCTGCTACATTCAGGTCCGTATGTACTTTACAAATATCTATGTCTCCATCTTGAACATTTTCACGAATGGAGTTGAAGCGACGCTTGATGTGCCTTGTCTTCTTGTGAAACCTGGGCTCCTTGGCAAGTGCAATAGCTCCAGTGTTGTCACAGAAAAGTTTGATTGGCCCCGACGCATTGGGTATGACTCCTAGGTCGGTGATGAACTCCTTCACCCATATTGCTTCATGTGCTGCCTCCGAGGCTGCCATGTACTCCGCTTCACATGTAGATCCCGCCACGACGCTTTGCTTGCAACTGCACCAGCTTACTGCCCCACCATTCAAAATATACACGTATCCGGTTTGTGACTTAGAGTCATCCAGATCTGTGTCGAAGCTAGCGTCGACGTAACCCTTTACGACGAGCTCTTCGTCACCTCCATAAACGAGAAACATTTCCTTAGTCCTTTTCAGGTACTTCAGGATATTCTTGACCGCTGTCCAGTGTTCCTTGCCGGGATTACTTTGGTACCTTCCTACCAAACTTACGGCAAGGTTTACATCAGGTCTGGTACACAGCATGGCATACATAATAGAACCTATGGCTGATGCATAGGGGATGACGCTCATCTCTTCTATATCTTCTGCCGTGGTCGGACATTGAGCTGAGCTCAATTTCATACCTTGTAACACAGGCAAGAACCCCTTCTTAGATTGATCCATATTGAACTTCTTCAATATCTTATCAAGGTATGTGCTTTGTGAAAGACCTATGAGGCGTCTCGATCTATCTCTATAGATTTTGATGCCTAATATATAAGCAGCTTCTCCAAGGTCCTTCATTGAAAAACTCTTATTCAAGTAGGCCTTGATGCTGTCCAAGAGTTCTATATCATTTCCCATCAATAGTATGTCATCTACATATAATATGAGAAATGCTACAGAGCTCCCACTCACTTTCTTGTAAACGCAGGCTTCTCCATAAGTCTGCGTAAACCCAAACGCTTTGATCATCTCATCAAAGCGAATGTTCCAACTCCGAGATGCTTGCACCAGCCCATAAATCGAGCGTTGGAGCTTGCACACCTTGTCAGCATTCTTAGGATCGACAAAACCTTCCGGCTGCATCATATACAATTCTTCCTTAAGGAAACCATTAAGGAATGCCGTTTTGACGTCCATTTGCCATATCTCATAATCGTAGAATGCGGCAATTGCTAACATGATTCGGACGGACTTTAGCTTCGCTACCGGTGAGAAAGTCTCATCGTAGTCAACCCCTTGAACTTGTCGATAACCCTTAGCGACAAGTCGAGCTTTATAGATGGTCACATTACCATCCGCGTCTGTCTTCTTCTTAAAGATCCATTTATTTTCTATGGCTCGCCGTTCAACGGGCAAGTCAGTCAAAGTCCATACTTCATTTTCATACATGGATCCTATCTCGGATTTCATGGCTTCTAGCCATTTGTCGGAATCCGGGCCCGCCATCGCTTCTTCATAGTTCGAAGGTTCACCGTTGTCTAACAACATGATTTCCAAGACAGGGTTGCCGTACCACTCTGGTGCGGAACGTGTCCTTGTGGACCTTCGAATTTCAGTAGGAGCTTGATCAGAAGTATCTTGATCATTATCATTAACTTCCTCTCTAGTCGGTGCAGGCACCTCAGGAACATTTTCTTGAGTTGCGCCATTTTCCGGTTCAAGAGGTAATACTTCATCAAGCTCTACTTTCCTCCCACTTACTTCTTTCGAGAGAAACTCTTTCTCTAGAAAGGACCCATTCTTGGCAACAAAGATCTTGCCTTCGGATCTGAGGTAGAAGGTGTACCCAATAGTTTCTTTTGGGTATCCTATGAAGACGCATTTTTCCGACTTGGGTTCGAGCTTTTCAGGTTGAAGTTTCTTGACATAAGCATCGCATCCCCAAACTTTTAGAAACGACAGCTTAGGTTTCTTCCCAAACCATAATTCATACGGTGTCGTCTCAACGGATTTCGACGGAGCCCTATTTAAAGTGAATGCGGCAGTCTCTAAAGCATAGCCCCAAAAAGATAGCGGTAAATCGGTAAGAGACATCATAGATCGCACCATATCTAATAGAGTGCGATTACGACGTTCGGACACACCGTTACGCTGAGGTGTTCCAGGCGGCGTGAGTTGTGAAACTATTCCACATTTTCTTAAGTGTGTGCCAAATTCGTGACTCAAGTATTCTCCTCCACGATCTGATCGTAGAAACTTGATTTTCCTGTCACGTTGATTTTCAACCTCACTCTGAAATTCCTTGAACTTTTCAAAGGTTTCAGACTTGTGTTTCATTAAGTAGATATACCCATATCTACTTAAATCATCAGTGAGCGTGAGAACATAACGATAGCCACCGCGAGCCTCAACACTCATTGGACCGCACACATCAGTATGTATGATTTCCAATAAGTTGGTTGCTCGCTCCATTGTTCCTGAGAACGGAGTCTTGGTCATCTTACCCATGAGGCATGGTTCGCACGTGTCAAATGATTCATAATCAAGAGACTCTAAAAGTCCATCTGCATGGAGCTTCTTCATGCGTTTGACACCTATGTGACCAAGGCGGCAGTGCCACAAGTATGTGGGACTATCATTATCAACCTTACATCTTTTGGTACTCACATTATGAACATGTGTAGTATTACGTTCGAGATTCATAAAGAATAAACCATTCACCATAGGAGCATGACCATAAAACATATCTCTCATATAAATAGAACAACCATTATTCTCGGATTTAAATGAGTAGCCATCTCGAATTAAACGAGATCCCGATACAATGTTCATGCTCAAAGCTGGCACTAAATAACAATTATTAAGGTTTAAAACTAATCCCGAAGGTAGATATAGAGGTAGCGTGCCGACGGCGATCACATTGACCTTGGAACCATTCCCGACGCGCATCGTCACCTCGTCCTTTGCCAGTTTCCGCTTATTCCGCAGCCCCTGCTTTGAGTTACAAATGTGAGCAACTGCACCGGTATCAAATACCCAGGAGCTACTACGGACACTAGTAAGGTACACATCAATTACATGTATATCACATATACCTTTTGTTTTGCCGGCCTTCTTGTCTGCTAAGTATTTAGGGCAGTTCCGCTTCCAGTGACCGCTTCCCTTGCAATAAAAGCACTCAGTCTCGGGCTTGGGTCCATTCTTTGGCTTCTTCCCGGCAGCTTGCTTGCCGGGCGCGGCAACCTCCTTGCCGTCCTTCTTGAAGTTCTTTTTACCCTTGCCTTTCTTGAACTTAGTGGTTTTATTGACCATCAACACTTGATGTTCCTTCTTGACTTCTACCTCCGCTGATTTCAGCATTGAGAACAACTCAGGAATGGTCTTTTGCATCCCCTGCATGTTGAAGTTCATCACAAAGCTCTTGTAGCTTGGTGGAAGCGACTGGAGGATTCTGTCAATGACCGCATCATCCGGGAGATTAACTCCCAGCTGAGACAAGCGGTTATGTAACCCAGACATAGTGAGTATGTGCTCACTGACAGAACTATTTTCCTCCATCTTACAGCTGAAGAACTTATCGGAGACTTCATATCTCTCGATCCGGGCATGAGCTTGAAAAACCATTTTCAGCTCTTCGAACATCTCATATGCTCCATGTCTCTCAAAACGCTTTTGGAGCCCCGGCTCTAAGCTGTAAAGCATGCCGCACTGAACGAGGGAGTAGTCGTCAACACGTGTCTGCCAAGCGTTCATAACGTCTTGGTTCTGTGGGACGGGAGCTTCACCTAGCGGTGCTTGTAGGACATAATCTTTCTTGGCAGCTATGAGGATGATCCTCAGGTTCCGGACCCAGTCCGTATAGTTGCTGCCATCGTCTTTCAGCTTGGTTTTCTCTAGGAACGCGTTGAAGTTGAGGACTACGTGGGCCATTTGATCTACAAGACATATTGTAAAATATTTTAGACTAAGTTCATGATAATTAAGTTCATCTAATCAAATTATTAATGAACTCCCACTTAGATTAGACATCCCTCTAGTCATCTAAGTATTACATGATCCGAGTTAACTAGGCCGTGTCCGATCATCACGTGAGACGGACTAGTCAACATCGGTGAACATCTTCATGTTGATCGTATCTTCTATACGACTCATGCTCGACCTTTCGGTCTTCTGTGTTCCGAGGCCATGTCTGTACATGCTAGGCTCGTCAAGTCAACCTAAGTGTTTGCATGTGTAAATCTGTCTTACACCCGTTGTATGTGAACGTCTGAATAAAACACCCGATCATCACGTGGTGTTTTGAAACAGCGAACTGTCGCAACGGTGCACAGTTAGGGGGAACACTTCTTGAAATTATTATGAGGGATCATCTTATTTACTACCGTCGTTCTAAGTAAACAAGATGCAAAACATGATAAACATCACATGCAATCAAATAATAAACGTGACATGATATGGCCAATATCACATAGCTCCTTTGATCTCCATCTTGGGGCTCCATGATCATCTTGTCACCGGCTTGACACCATGATCTCCATCATCATGATCTCCATCATCGTGTCTCCATGAAGTTGCTCGCCAACTATTACTTCTACTACTATGGCTAACGCGTTTAGCAATAAAGTAAAGTAATTTACATGGCGTTTCTCAATGACACGCAGGTCATATAAAAGAATAAAGACAACTCCTATGGCTCCTGCCGGTTGTCATACTCATCGACATGCAAGTCGTGATTCCTATTACAATAGCATGAACATCTCATACATCACATATAGATCATTCATCATTCATCACAACTTTGGCCATATCATATCACAAACCACTTGCTGCAAAAACAAGTTAGACGTCCTCTAATTGTTGTTGCAAGTTTTACGTGGCTGAATTTAGGGTTCTAGCAAGAACGACTTCTTACCTACGTTAAAGCCACAACGTGATTTGTCAACTTCTATTTACCCTTCATAAGGACCCTGTTCATCGAATCCGCTCCAACTAAAGTGGGAGAGACAGACACCCGCCAGCCACCTTATGCAACTAGTGCATGTTAGTCGGTGAAACCGGTCTCACGTAAGCGTACGTGTAAGGTTGGTCCGGGCCGCTTCATCCCACAATACCGCTGAAGCAAGAAAAGACTAGTAGCGGCAAGAAAGTTGACAAATCTACGCCCACAACAAATTGTGTTCTACTCGCGCAAGAAGAACTACGCATAGACCTAGCTCATGATGCCACTGTTGGGGAACGTTGCAGAAAACAAAAATTTTCCTACTCGTTTCACCAAGATCCATCTAGGAGTTCATCTAGCAATGAGTCATCGGATGCATCTACATACCTTTGTAGATCGTGTGCGGAAGCGTTCAAAGAACGGTGATGATGTAGTTGAACACGACGTGATCCAAATCACCGATGACCAAGCGCCGAACGGACGGCACCTCCGCGTTCAACACACGTACGGGACGGGAGACGTCTCCTCCTTCTTGATCCAGCAAGGGGGAAGGAGAGGTTGATGAAGATCCAGCAGCACGACGGCGTGGTGGTGGATGCAGGACGTCACAGTAGCAGGGCTTCGCCTATACTACGAGAGAGAGACGTAACGGGGAGAGAGGGAGGCGCCAGGGGCTGGTGTATGAAGTCCCTCCTCCCCCCCACTATATATAGGAGGGCCAAGGGGGGTGGTGCGCCAGTCTAGGAGATCCAATCTCCTAGGTGCGGCAGCCAAGGGGAGGTTTCCCTCCCCCCCCCCCCAAGGCACCTAGAGGTGCCTTCCACCATTGGGACTCTTCCCTTAAGTGGAACCCTAGGCGCATGGGCTTTTGGGGCTGGTGCCCTTGGCCCATCTAGGCCAAGGCGCACCCCCTACAGCCCATGTGGCCCCCCGGGACAGGTGGCCCCACCCGGTGGGCCCCCGGGACCCCTCCAGTGGTCCCGGTACAATACCGATAACCCCGAAACTTGTCCCGATGGCCGAAACAGCACTTCCTATATATAATTCTTTACCTCCGGACCATTCCGGAACTCCTCGTGACGTCCGGGATCTCATCCGGGACTCCGAACAACATACGGGTTACTGCATATACATATCTTCACAACCCTAGCGTCACCGAACCTTAAGTGTGTAGACCCTACGGGTTCGGGAGACAAGCAGACATGACCGAGACGACTCTCCGGTCAATAACCAACAGCGGGATCTGGATACCCATGTTGGCTCCCACATGCTCCACGATGATCTCATCGGATGAACCACGATGTCGAGGATTCAATCAACCCCGTATGCAATTCCCTTTGTCAATCGATATGTTACTTGCCCGAGATTCGATCGTCGGTATCCCAATACCTCGTTCAATCTCGTTACCGGCAAGTCACTTTACTCGTACCGTAATGCATGATCCCGTGACCAGACACTTGGTCACTTTGAGCTCATTATGATGATGCATTACCGAGTGGGCCCAGTGATACCTCTCCGTCATACGGAGTGACAAATCCCAGTCTTGATCCATGTCAACCCAACAGACACTTTCAGAGATACCCGTAGTCTACCTTTATAGTCACCCAGTTACGTTGTGACGTTTGGTATACCCAAAGCATTCCTACGGTATCCGGGAGTTACACGATCTCATGGTCTAAGGAAAAGATACTTGACATTGGAAAAACTCTAGCAAACGAACTATACGATCTTGTGCTAAGTTTAGGATTGGGTCTTGTCCATCACATCATTCTCCTAATGATGTGATCTCATTATCAATGACATCCAATGTCCATAGTCAGGAAACCATGACTATCTGTTGATCAACGAGCTAGTCAACTAGTGGTTTACTAGGGACATGTTGGTGTCTGTTATTCACACATGTATTACGATTTCCGGATAATACAATTATAGCATGAATAAAGACAATTATCATGAATAAGGAAATATAATAATAATGCTTTTATTATTGCCTCTAGGGCATATTTCCAACAGTGGGAACCCTAGATGGGGCGCCCCAAACCCCCTGGTCACGTGGGAATAGGTGAGGGGGGGCGCACAGCCGCTTAGTGGGCTGGTTTGCCCCCTTCCCTTGGCCCATGAAGCCCCCCAACACTTGCCAGGGCTCCCGAAACACCTTTCGGTCATGCTGGTCATCACCCGGTACCTCCGGAACACTCCCGGACTCCAAAACCCTTCGTCCAATATATCAATCTTTACCTCCGGACCATTCCGGAACTCCTCGTGACGTCCGGGATCTCATCCGTGACTCCAAACTACCTTCGGTAACCACATACAAACTTCCTTTATAACCCTAGCATCACCGAACCTTAAGTATGTAGACCCTACGGGTTAGGGAACCATGTAGACATGACCGAGACGTTCTCCGGTCAATAACCAACAGCGGAATCTGGATACCCATGTTGGCTCCTACATGTTCCATGATGATCTTATCGGATGAACCACGATGTCAAGGACTCAATCAATCCCGTATACAATTCCCTTTGTCTATCGGTACGATACTTGCCCGAGATTCGATCGTCGGTATCCCGATACCTTGTTCAATCTCGTTACCGGCAAGTCTCTTTACTCGTTCTGTAACACATCATCCCGTGATCAACTCCTTGGTCACATTGCGCATATGATGATGTCCTACCGAGTGGGCCCAAAGATACCTCTCCGTCACACGGAGTGACAAATCCCAGTCTCGATTCGCGCCAACCCAACAGACACTTTCGGAGATACCCGTAGTGTACCTTTATAGCCACCCAGTTACGTTGTGACGTTTGGCACACCCAAAGTATTCCTACGGTATCCAGGAGTTGCACAATCTCATGGTCTAAGGAAATGATACTTGACATTAGAAAAGCTTTAGCATACGAACTACACGATCTTCTGCTATGCTTAGGATTGGGTCTTGTCCATCACATCATTCTCCTAATGATGTGATCCCATTATCAACGACATCCAATGTCCATGGTCAGGAAACCGTAACCATCTATTGATCAACGAGCTAGTCAATTAGAGGCTTACTAGGGACATGGTGTTGTCTATGTATCCACACATGTATCTGAGTTTCCTATCAATACAATTCTAGCATGGATAATAAACGATTATCATGAACAAGGAAATATAATAATAATCAATTTATTATTTCCTCTAGGGCATATTTCCAACAAGAATTGTATTAACCGGAAACATAATACATGTGTGAATACATAGACAAATAGATTGTCACCAGTATGTCTCTACTTGACTAGCTCGTTGATCAAATATGGTTATGTTTCCTAACCATAGACATGAGTTGTCATTTGATTAACGGGGTCACATCATTAGGAGAATGATGTGATTGACATGACCCATTCCGTTAGCTTAGCACACGATCGTTTAGTATTCTGCTATTGCTTTCTTCATGACTTATACATGTTCCTATGACTATGAGATTATGCAACTCCCGTTTACCGGAGGAACACTTTGTGTGCTACCAAACATCACAACGTAACTGGGTGATTATAAATGTGCTCTATAGGTGCCTCCAAAGGTACTTGTTGGGTTGGCGTATTTCGAGATTAGGATTTGTCACTCCGAATGTAGGAGAGGTATCTCTGGGCCCTCTCGGTAATGCACATCACTTAAGCCTTGCAAGCATTGCTACTAATGAGTTAGTTGCGGGATGATGTATTACAGAACGAGTAAAGAGACTTGCCAGTAACGAGATTGAACTAGGTATTGAGATACCGACGATCGAATCTCGGGCAAGTAACATACCGATGACAAAGGGAACAACGTATGTTGTTATGCGGTTTGACTGATAAAGATCTTCGTAGAATATGTGGGAGCCAATATGAGCATCCAGGTTCCGCTGTTGGTTATTGACCGGAGACGTGTCTCGGTCATGTCTACATAGTTCTCGAACCCGTAGGGTTCGCACGCTTAACATTTCGATGACAGTTATATTATGAGTTTATATTTTTTATGTAACGAAGGTTGTTCAGAGTCCCGGATATGATCACGGACATGACGAGGAGTCTCGAAATGGTCGAGACATGAAGATTTATATATTGGAAGCCTATGTTTGGATATCGGAAGTGTTCCAGGTAAAATCGGGATTTTACCGGAGTACCGGGAGGTTACCGGAACCCCCCGGGGACTTAATGGGCCTTAGTGGGCCTAGGTGGAAGAGAGGAGAGGTGGCTAGGGCTGGGCCGCACGCCCCTCCCCCCCAGTCCGAATAGGACAAGGAGAGGGGGGCGGTGCCCCCCCTTCCTTCTTCTCCTCCACTCTTTCCCCCTCCCAAGTCCTAATCCAACTAGAAAAGGGGGGGAGTCCTACTCCCGATGGGAGTAGGACTCCTCCTGGCGCGCCTACTCCCTGGTCGGCCGCACCCCCCTTGCTCCTTTATATACGGGGATAGGGGGGCACCCCAGAGACACAACAATTGATCGTTTGATCTTTTAGCCGTGTGCGGTGCCCCCCTCCACCATAGTCCACCTCGATATTACTGTAGCGGTGTGCTACCTCTTGAGCACTGCGTTGGATTTCCCCGAAGAGGAGAGGATGATGCAGCAAAGTAGCGTAAGTCTTTCCCTCAATTTTTGAGAACCAAGGTATCAATCCAGTAGGAGGCTACGCACGAGTCCCTCGTACCTACACAAAAACAATAGCTCACGCAACCAACGCGCTTAGGGGTTGTCAATCCCTTCACGGTCACTTACGAAAGTGAGATCTGATAGAGATGATAAATAATATTTTTGGTATAGAGATGCAAAGTAAAAAGTAAAAGCAAAGTAAAAGCAAAGCAATAATAAAGTGATGGAGATTAATATGATGAGAAAGAGACCCGGGGGCCATAGGTTTCACTAGTGGCTTCTCTCAAGAGCATAAGTATTCTACGGTGGGGGAACAAATTACTGTTGAGCAATTGACAGAATTGAGCATAGTTATGAGAATATCTAGGTATGATCATGTATATAGGCATCACGTCCGAGACAAGTAGACCGACACCTGCCTACATCTACTACTATTACTCCACTCATCGACCGCTATCCAGCATGCATCTAGAGTATTAAGTTAAAACAGAGTAACGCCTTAAGCAAGATGACATGATGTAGAGGGATAGTTTCATGCAATATGATAAAAACCCCCATATTGTTATCCTCGATGGCAACGATACAATACGTGCCTTGCTGCCCCTTCTATCACTGGGAAAGGACACCACAAGATCGAACCCAAAGCTAAGCACTTCTCCCATGGCAAGAAGAACCAATCTAGTAGGCCAAACCAAACTGATAATTCGAAGAGACTTGCAAAGATAACCAATCATACATAAAAGAATTCAGAGAAGATTCAAATACTATTCATAGATAAACTGGATCATAAACCCACAATTCATCGGTCTCAACAAACACACCGCAAAAAGAAGATTACATCGAATAGATCTCCACTAGAGAGGGGGAGAACATTGTATTGAGATCCAAAAAGAGAGAATAAGCCATCTAGCTGCTAACTATGGACCCGTAGGTCTGAAGTAAACTACTCACACTTCATCGAAGAGGCTTGGATGATGATGTAGAAGCCCTCCGTGATCGATGCCCCCTCCGGCGGAGCTCCGGAACAGGCCCCAAGATGGGATCTCGTGGATACAGAAAGTTGCGGTGGTGGAATTAGGATTTTGGCTCCGTCCCCGATCGTTTGGGGGTACATAGGTATATATAGGAGGAAGAAGTATGTCGGTGGAGCTTCGAGGGGCCCACGAGGCAGGGGGCGCGCCCTAGGGGGGGGGCGCCCTCCACCCTCAACATCTTTCTATACAAGTCACCCCAAGACCACATGACTCTCACTTGTATGCACAACGATCGTATCAACCAAACAACACGCACCTACGAAATCTGACATCTAAGCTAGAGCAGATGAAGCAGGAGATGTATAATGCGATATTTAAGTCGCACAAGGTGACTCTTGGTGGTCGTACGTATAACATCAGGGAATCAAACAGCAGGCATGCATATACGAAATTACTTATCTATTTCATCCTTAATTTCTTGTCTGTTTGACAGGAGTTGATACACATAATCTCACTTGACCTACCTCTCTCTACATGCAGGCGCCTGGCGCGATTTGCTATTGCGGTAAAAGACACTGTTGTGTTGGCATTCTGGATTTTGTTTGGTACTCTTGAGATTTGTGCCATTCTTTTCGAGTTGACGTTTTGCCTTCTTTTATTTGCTTCGCCGATTTGTTTCATCATTATGCACATGAAGAGTAAAAGCCAGACTACAACCAATGAAGACAAGATCGAAAATTGAGAACCGGAGATAGCTCCAGCTTGTTTTCAGTTTAATTATAACCTCTGAAGTTAGGATATAGCTAGCACTACATATGTAATCTTTCTGATATTGTGTGACATGTTACGTTATTATATCTCTATTTCTATAGTATCTTAGAAGGATCACTATCAAGAAGTATTTTATTTGTGGATCACATTCCAATCATCTTGGAAGGTTCACTCTCTCAAACAAATTGTGTGACTTTTTATAGAGATCCATTCACATTGTGACCCCCTATGCTTTCCCTGTCCATTCCAGACGTTCTTTTTATCTATCCAGTATCAATGGGAGGTTATTTCATTCAACACTATTTTACAAACTTGTTAATCTAACCTCCAAACAATTAAACAAGTGCAACTTAGAAGGAGCTACCTTAGGCTCTTACTTATCACCAGCTATCTAACCTTCTTAGCAAAACCTGAAGGAACAAAAATTGAGATCCTCATCCTCCTAAAGCCCATGCAAGTCCATTCTAGATCATGTGATCTTCTCCTTTCCTTCCCGCTGTGAGAAGGGGAAATAACCCTCTTAGGCTTCATTTGGATTTCAGGGGAGCTATTTCCAGGGAACAGGTGCCTCGGGTGAAATTTCCTCCACGGCCTGTGGAGGTGTGGAAATCTCGGCCGGGAAAGGGACTTGGAAAGGGCCCAGGTCCCAGCCCTTCATTGGGCACCAAATGCGGCGGTACGCTCCCCCAGATCGATTTGGCCTGGGTGTTTCCCAGCCAAGGAAAGGAAGGGGATCTCAGGAGGATCCCTGGTAACCAAATGAGCCATTAGTGTTGACACCAAAACATTTGAAACTACATCACACGTTCCAATATACTTGCTTGTACATGAGGGGCGGTCGATCCGATGTCCATCACTTGAGCATCACAAACTGCATTTTGTGACTAACCCAGAGCTCATCTAGCCCACTCAGAATGGAAGTTAATTAGGCCCTGAAAGCATGGCTTGCAGGGGATCAGCGGTGAACATGTGGCTAACTTGGAGCTAGGGTGTAGCCGAGGACAAACCGGAGCCAATTCAGACACCATATCTCACGCCTCACCATTTGCAACCGATTCTACACGGCTTGTATCATCTAGGCACATCAATCCTCGCCGTGGGGAGAGTCGTCCGTTGTCGCACTACTGTCGTTGCTGACTCTCCATGTTCGCCAATGTAGTTGCTTCTTCCCTTGCTCAGGACCATGGTCCTTGCTTCTTCGCACTATCAGGCCCGCGTTGTCTGATACTGCCTTTAGGTACCTAGTTTTTAGGCCAGCTAGCTAGTTGTTAGGAGATGCTATACACTTTGTGTTCAACATATTGTTGGGGAACGTAGTAATTTCAAAAAAAATTCCTACGCACACGCAAGATCATGGTGATGCATAGCAACGAGAGGGGAGAGTGTTGTCTACGTACCCTCGTAGACCGGCAACGGAAGCGTTGACACAACGTAGAGGAAGTAGTCGTACGTCTTCCCGATCCGACCGATCCAAGTACCGAACGCACGACACCTCTGAGTTCAGCACACGTTCAGCTCGATGACGTCCCGCGAACTCCGATCCAGCAGAGCTTCACGGGAGAGTTCCGTCAGCACGACGGTGTGGTGACGGTGATGATGTTGCTATCGACGCAGGGCTTCGCCTAAGCACCACTATGATATGACCGAGGTGGAATATGGTGGAGGGGGGCACTGCACACGACTGGGAGAGATCAACTGATCAACTTGTGTGTCTACAGGTGCCCCCCCTGCCCCTGTATATAAAGGAGCAAGGGGGGAGGCCGGCCGGCCCTCTATCGGCACGCCAGGAGGAGGAATCCTCCTCCTAGTAGGAGTAGGAGTCCCCTTTCCTACGCCTACTAGGAGGAGGAAAGGAAGGAGGAGAAGGAGAAGGAAGGAGAGGGAGGAAAAAGAGGGAAGGGGGCCGGCCCCCTAGTCCAATTCGGTTTGGGCTAGGGGGGCCGCGTGCCATGCCTCCTCTCTTCCACCACTTGGCCCATGAGGCCCATTACTTCTTCCTCGTATTCCCGTAACTCCCCGGTACCCCCGAAAATACCCGAATCACTCGGAACCTTTCCGATGTCCGAATATAGTCGTCCAATATATCGATCTTTACGTCTCGACCATTTCGAGACTCCTCGTCATGTCTCCGATCTCATCCTGGACTCCGAACTACCTTCGGTACATCAAATCACATAAACTCATAATACAATCGTCACCGAAACTTTAAGCGTGCGGACCCTACGGGTTCGAGAACTATGTAGACATGACCGAGACACGTCTCCAGCCAATAACCAATAGCGGAACCTGGATGCTCATATTGGCTCTTACATATTCTACGAAGATCTTTATCGGTCAAACCGCATAACAACATACGTTGTTCCCTTTGTCATCGGTATGTTACTTGCCTGAGATTCGATCGTCGGTATCTCAATACCTAGTTCAATCTCGTTACCGGCAAGTCTCTTTACTCGTTCCGTAATACATCATCCCGCAACTAACTCATTAGTTGCAATGCTTGCAAGGCTTTAAGTGATGTGCATTACCGAGAGGGCCCAGAGATACCTCTCCGACAATCGGAGTGACAAATCCTAATCTCGAAATACGCCAACCTAACAAGTACCTTTGGAGACACCTGTAGAGCACCTTTATAATCACCCAGTTACGTTGTGACGTTTGGTAGCACACAAAGTGTTCCTCCGGTAAACGGAAGTTGCATAATCTCATAGTCATAGAAACATGTATAAGTCATGAAGAACGCAATAGCAACAAACTAAACGATCAAGTACTATGCTAACGGAATGGGTCAAGTCAATCACATCATTCTCTAATAATGTGACCCCGTTAATCAAATGACAACTCATGTCTATGGCTAGGAAACTTAACCATCTTTGATTCAACGAGCTAGTCAAGTAGAGGCATACTAGTAACACTCTGTTTGTCTATGTATTGACACATGTATTATGTTTCCGGTTAATACAATTCTAGCATGAATAGTAAACATTTATCATGAAATAAGGAAATAAATAATAACTTTATTATTGCCTTTAGGGCATATTTCCTTCACATATAGGGCGGCATATTGTTATATGATGACTCCAGATATATAGAGGTAAATTGTGCTACCATGTGGAATTCTTTTAATTAGACATGCGCATGTGTTATTCTTGATGCTTGCCTGTTGTTAGGCCGTACCGCTGTAGTACTATTTACCTTTTTTAGAACACTTCGAGAGGAACAAGGGGTTCCTGCATTTCATTAAGAAGAAGAGAATTGCCTGGTTAATCAGGGATAACCAGGCAAAAACCCGTTACAAACACACACACCTACATACGATTGATAAGAGACAACCATGTGAAAACCCAGACCACACGATTGATGAAGAGATAATTGTGCAAAAACCCTGACCACATGATTGATCATGAGACAATCATGCAAAAACCCCATAGCCATGACACACTTAGCCACCCTCGAAGCACTGGAACGCCATCAATGTGGAGCAAAGCCGCAACCCCACCACATAGGAGCACTGCTGCACCGTAGCCCGGGGCCGCCACCCCGGCATCCAACCAACCAACTTTAGACCGCCGTCACGACCTCCTCCACCTGAGACCAAACAACACGACAAGAGCCAAACCGATCGAGGCGAAGCTCACCACCGCCGTCCACCATGCCAACAATAGCAGCCGGCCGTAGGACAACACTGCACGTAGTGGAGCTGCTGCTCACCAGAACTAAGCACGATGGGGACACCCAGAGCGAGGCGGCCGTGCCGCCGTCCTCGATCCGTGGATCGCCTTCACACCACGGATCCATGGGCATAAACACAACTTCCACCGTTGTGGCACCCCGGCGCCCCCATCCAAGAGCGGCTGCTGCCGTCGCCACCGCAGCTCCCTCGGCCAAGGGAGTGGACCCCGGGAACCCCGCGCACCCGCATAGTCATAGCACGCCAGAGCGTCGCGACCACCACATGTTGGAGCGCCTCCGCCGCCAGATCCGGATGTCGGGCTCCAGACCGACGGCGGCTGGCCTCAGCACCATCCCTTCCCGGGCTCAACGACCGAAAACGTTCAATGCTGCATGGCTGATGATTGATTGAGGCTTCAGTTTAACTATGAACGACGAGAGTAGGATGAACCCTGTAGGCTGTGTAGCATGTAGTTGGATCGTATTATCCAATAGAGTAGCAGTCCATGATCACAACCAATGGAACTTGGGCAACTTTCTATGAAATGCACCTACTCTGCTGCATGGCTAAAAATGTATCTTTTCCTTGAGTTTTGTATTCATGAAATTTTCCTGTCCTCATTGCACTGGACTAGTAACATGCTATAAATTTCGTTTATTTCGTGCATGGTTTCACTTGAGTATTTGCATGAAATTCTCTTTTCAAAAACAGTTTATCTGACATGTGTTGTTCACTCACTTTTCAAAAAAAAAAAACGAAAAGGTGTGGCTGCTCCCGGGTGTGCACGCACCCCTTATCACAGTTTTGGTTAAGATACCTCGCGGGTGTGGGTGTGCATGAGTCTGCTTGTGGAGAAGAGTCGGCGCCGCGCCTCCGCCTGCGTCCGCTGGAGCAGGGTCGAGCCTTCTCGCTGCGTGTCGAAGCGCCAACGCCATGGATGTTTTCGCCGGCCATGTCCGTTGACGAATATATCATTATCTCAGTTGATACTATATCCGTGAGATCTTACATTAAGATCCGTGTAAAGTTTTCTTTTAAGTTTTTCTTTTTCCTTCTTGCATGTTGTCACTTGACTGGGATTTCATTAAATCCCCATCGATTAAGACCTACCACCCCCATCATTATCACCATCGTTGGCCGCTCTTTGATCCTCCCCTACAACATTGGTTTTTGATCCGCTTGCAGTCTGATCGTTTTCTATGGGAACGTTTGGTTGCACTGTTGGGTGGTTTATACTTTAAGCTAGCCCAGATAGCCTAGCTCAGCTTTGCCAGCCTTGTCATAATGCTGCTGCCAGTGCATGGGTGCTTAGATGAGATGCTAAGCACATTAAATAGCTTAGCAACTATACTCCTCAATGCATAGATGCTTAGCTTATGGTTGCTAAGCTTGCTTCATTTAATGATTTAGCAACTAAAGCTCTTCATGTATTGGTGGGCTTCCTTCCTTTAAATGTTTTGCCTAGGTCATGCGCTTAGCATTGTTTTTTTCTGAGGTCACCATACTCATCTCTCTCCTGATAAATAACTTGCCACATCAGATTTTTTTGCCTTGGTGGAAGGTTTGGCACCTATATAAGGTGGAGCATTAGGAAAGGCCTAAGCTACGCATTTGGATGCATCACTTTTGCTGGCAGTTACGTGTGTGTACATGTGGGACAACGTGGACCTTTTTATGTGCATGCTTGCTTGCCGTTGAGAGCGATCAGATGTGGTCAACTATTACAAATTACAAATTGAAAAAAAAAAGAGCGATCCGATTCGGCTCTCCGCGGCAGGCGAGGTTTTCCTGCCTAGCGAGGCTAGCTGGCCTCTAAAAGCCAGATTTTTTTCCCCGCAAAAAAAAAGAAAAAAAAGCCAGATTTTTTTTAGCGGTACCAAACGCTAGTCCTTGCCTAACGAGGCTATAACCGATTTTGCGGAGAAACCAAACGCACTGTTGTTTGTCGATCGAGAGCGACGCGGACACCTTTACTTTCGCTTCTATTTGGTCCAGCTTGTTTGGGGCCCGTGCCATGCCGTGCGTGCGGACTTTTACCCAGAAGCTAGCTAGAACCCTGCCATGTGCTCGCACGTACGTGTTCCTCCGAAGAATCCCCTCAAGCAAAATCTGTCTTTATCATAGCTTCGTCAACACATGTGCACAAGCCTTGCAGAAGCTGCAAGAACAAACGTGCATGCTAGTTGTTCACAAACGAAAAAAAACGAGTACTTCCGCTGTAAGGACGCTCTTATATTTCTTTACAGAACAAGTATTTACAAACGCATGCTTGAGATGGACGCACGTGTTGTGACAAGAACAACAAATTAATGCACCGATTTGGCTCATGTTTTTCTTTTAAGTTGGCACATGTCTTTTCTTCTAGGTTGCGTCGGCTCTTTGGGAGACGCGGCGGCTTCGTCCTCCTCCTGGGAGACTGCGGCATCCGGCTCCTCCTCCTCAGGGACCATAGCGGTCCCCGTGGAGGGAGCCCGGCGGCCACAGAAGCCTCCCCCAGCACTGGCTCCATCATCTTTACCAGTGACAGGTCCCGAGCCTGGCTTGGCAAAAAGAACAAACAAAGTGTTCGTAAAGGGCACCCGCAAAAAAAAAAAGTGTTCGTAAAGGGAATAAGAAAGTCACGCATGGCTTATGTCGCTCGGCCTTCTCCTTCTCGGAGCCCGTCAAGATGCTGATGCGAGGCAGGACCTCGTCCAACCCGAGCTCATGGACAGAAACCCGCACCTGGTCCTCCCACCCCGAGTAGGTGTACATCGGGGACTCATGAGCCGTGAGCGAGAGAATGCGGCGCTCCACCGAAGTTATAAGACTAGCCACAGTGGGAGTAACTTCAGAAATAATTTCAAGTCTAACTCAGCAAATTTGTCTATGTGGCAATGAGTTAATGAAGAAAGAGGTAGTTCTAGTAACTTAGCTAGTTACTGTAACATCACATCTCCCAATGCAATATGAGTCTATAACCTAATAAATGAAGCTTTGCATGACACCACATCTAAGTTACTACCCGCTATGAAGGTAGTAATATAGCCGGGGGATATGTGTATGTTACTAGTGTATGTTACTCTCCACCGTGGCTAGTCTAAAGATATGCTCCCCTTCTAGCCCAACATCCTTGGGACGGGCTGTGGAATTGGCGAGCTCTTGAGCGCTCTCAAGCAAGCTGTCAACAGGCGCCAGGACCCCAGGTTCTTTATTGTCCCAACTCGGCTCACCATACACACCCGACAATCTCCAAACTTTCCATCCGGTTTCTCCACCGAGACATCAATGCAGCTAAAGGTTATAGTTCGGGAGTAAATCCTTACCTCCTTCTAGACAAGTAGCAACCCACCTTTTTTGCAACAATCTTATGGTCCATCCTCAATTTCCTCATTAGAACCTCTGCTTTTATCTTTGTCCAGATGTGTCTTGGATAGAAAAAAACACATCCGTATTATGCTGCCTTTGGATGTCAAGAAGCAACCAGCAAACCCCAACGGTTCCAACTTATAAATTTCATTGCTCCCGGCGACCCTCCACGGAGGACGCCGATGGCTCAGTTGCTGCATTCGCTGGAGCAGGGCTATGCTACCGCCGAACCTCCTCCTCGCCGCGCGCCATGGATCTTTTTGCCGGCCGGCAAGCAATTCATTAGAGATCAGGAGGTCAAGCCCATCACGAATATAGCACCACCACCGGCAGCACCTCGTCCACAACACTGCGGCCGGTTTGTGTGGGAATTTCGTTGGGCAGATTTTGGTGAGCTTACATTGCTTCTGTCTACACGAACGACCCCTTTACTCTTTGTGAACCAACCTATGGCTCGATGGTTAGAGGGACTTTGGTATCCTCAGCCCATCAGGGTTCAAGTTCTGGTGCTCGCATTTATTTTTGGATTTGTTTTTGGATTTTCGACGATGCACATTCAGTGAGAGAAGACATTCTTATAAACTCAAACAGATGCGGCGCCCTGATCCATACTACAGTAGAAATCTACACGACAAGCAGATTCCAAAAGCGAGGATCCAAGAAACCGAAACGAGCCATGGTGGCGACCATTGTTGAGGAAATCATTAACTGGTAGCTGCTCGGTCGGCCGGTAAGTAGGGGATTAATAGGCTAATCGGCAAGTTAATCGGTCATTTAATCAATTAATCGAACGATTTATCGGGTAATCGGCTACTCGGACACCCTACGAGTAGGAATTAATCGGCAAGTTAACTGATTAATCGGATGAATTCTTGAACAGGGGCGGCGACCCTTCGACACGCGGCGAGGAGGCTCGGTGGCGGCGCCGGCGCGCTCCAGCGGACCCTCGTCCCCGAGGGGCCACGGCGGGCGCTGTGGACCTCCAGGGTAGGCTTCCTTCAATGTCAATTCCTCCTGCTGCAAAACAAACTTCACATCTTTCTTCTTGTATCGCATCCATTGCAAGTACCTAAATTTTCTTTCTTTCTTGGTGTGTGCATCCGTGCTCGTGGACAAGCAGGCCACGAGCGTAGAAGAGAAAAAGGTTGTAGAGGACGCCTTGGACCAGATCGACCAGAAGAAGGAGGAGCTGTACGTACAATCTCATCTCCGGTGTCGAGACGACCTACGGCGTCCACGGCAGGAGAGGCCGCCTAAACAACTTTCTGCTTGACGAGCTCGCTGTGCAAGTCAAGCCAAGACCCAACGATGTCCTTTGGTACACACACTCTATCTTCTGCATTATCATGTAGTATAATACTAGGAGTATGTTACATCTTCTCTTTTTTGTTCTTGTGCTGATGCGTGACTGCGTGCGCGTGTGCAGGAACAAGTGCCGGAGAGTTCAAAGATACGATCGTCTCAGGTGCCATGTGGGGGGACTGACAATTAGCGTCGCCACCGGTTATGGTTTGATTCGGTTGGCCGACGAGATCGATCTGGAGATGAGCAAGACCGCGGCTGCTTTTTTTTCGATAAAGGATGGATTTTACTAACCCAGAATGAAGCATTAAGAAGATACAAACATAATGAGTACATACTCAGCCTCTACATAACTAAAATGCACACAGCCAACACTAACTCACACACAAATAAACCCGCCGGCAAATAACAAAGTCATACAAGACCAAAGTCATGCCTAAGCGAGGAAAAAGAAAAGGACCCTAAAGCGATCAACAATGATCAACAAACTACAACAACGACCATATACACACCAACTATCTCATGATATCACAAGGACAACGAGATTCTTCGACGGTAACTCCTTCAAGAAGGAAACGACGCTCAAGCGCCGCCGTCACCGAATCCAACCATTAGACGCCAAATTAAAGGTTTTCACCCTAAAGAACAAATCTGAGCATATCCGTACAATGCCTTCAACAAGGTAACGATGCAAACACATCATCATTGCCAGATGTAACCAACTTGGGTCAAACCTAGGATTTTCACCCCGGAGCTCAAGATCTGGTACTTGAGAAGCACCATTAAATCAAAGTCAATCATGTGATGCCGCCACCACTTTTCCGCAAACCAAGCAGCTACATGCCTGGCCAGAAATAGCCGACGCCGCTGCGCAACCATACCCTTTGCGTCAAGTATCGTTCATAGATTGCATGCCATCATCAAAAGCAAACTGGTCGGTGTAAGAGCTGCCGAAACTCACAAAGGAGCCATCTGGCCGCATCTCGCAACGCCATCGGTACGAGCCGCTGGTAGCCGCCATCGGATCTGGAGAGAGCAAACTCACGAAGATCTTTCAATGGCCACCACAAAACTTGGCAGGAGGCACCGCCACTGTAGCCAGCCCAAACAAATGGCGTTCCTCACGCCTCATGGACGGAGCACATGAATGGTGGCTACAGGAAACACTAGCAGCCTGCCGGTCCGATGTGGAGTCAAACCACCAGCCAATCTGGCATCAGATCGGGGAACAGGAAGGATCCAGCAAGCCAGGCGGGCACCCATCGCCCAAGTCAGCGGTCGACGCCGCGGACATCCAGCACAGCACGCCATGGCCTCAAGCCCAAACGCGACGAATCACAATCTCCATCAAGGGTTGAGGAAGAACCTATGGCACACAGAGTAACAATTATCCACCAGTAGTTCATCAGCACTAGCTATATATGTTCAATCAGGTCCTGCATGAAGCAGATCACTACCCCAGTTAAGTAGCATGTTGTTATTAACTAGTAGTCTAGTATTCGGTTTGAACCATCTTTGATCGGTTTAAATTCGTCATCTTGGTGAAGTCTCTCAGACGATCATCGGATTCGGCTTGCCTTCTCCCTCTCCATGCTCCCATCCGTGCTCCCACTTCATTCTACGGTTGTCTTTTTTTCTTTTTTCTTTCTAATCTAATCATCTCCCCCCCTGATTTTAAGGGGTGGGGCCGGACCTTATTTTCTTCCAATCAAATTAAGCCACGTACGCGGGAGCACAGATGGGCACACGCCGGGGAGCAGGCAAGTCTGGTCCGCTACAATGTAGTATGATAGTAACATGCACAAAGACGAGTTAATTAATTACTCCCTTCACCTCAAAATAAGTGTTGCTGATTTAATATAAGTGTTGCTGATTTACTATAAACTTAGGACAAAATTGTATTAAAGCAACGGCACTTATTTTGAGACGGAGAGAGTATTACAGTAGACAGCATGGCATTGGCAACCGCCTTATAGGGACAAGAGGAAAATGTGTATGATATATTTGAAAACGGTGTCAAACGGAAATTATCATAACCATGCTGGTGAGAGCATCTATAGCCGGGCGCCTCAAACCCTCCTCAAATGCCCGGGCGGGCCGCCCGGTCACTGCCCGGTCATGTTTTTTTTTGACCCAGACGGATGCCTCAAATGTACCTCAAACGCCCGGGCTGACCGGCACCCCTCATATCCAGCCCAAATAGGAGGCGGATATGGGGGCGCCCGGGCACTCCCCCACGTCGGTCTAGTCCGCTATGGCCCGTAATTACCCCACTCCAGCCCTCACAAATATATGACGACCGACGAGCAAACCCTAGTCAAACTCGATCCATACTCTCTCGACTTCTCCACTTCTCCCCATAATCCACTTCGTCTTTCCCCGCCCGCCATGTCCGACAGTGAATCCGACCTACAGGAGTGGCACAAGGCCGCCGGGGATTCCGATGGCTCGTCCGCGCCCGACGAGGAGGAGCTAGCGCTCTGCATTGCCCTCCGCCGCTCGCTGCTGTATCGGGGCGGCATCTCCTCTTTCGAGGCGTCGGCGACTGGCCGGGTGGGGAGCAGTACCTCTGGGGCGCCCCGCGCTCGTTCGTCGCGCTCCCTTCCGACCCCTACCAGGCGGCACCCAGCACCGCCCGCACCTGCCCCTCCGGTCCGCCGATGGGTGTTGTTGCTGGAGGAACCGTAGCCGGAGTCCATGGGCTGCTCGTATCGGCTCGCAAAGAAGCGAGCGGAGGAGGCGGCTAACAGCCATAGAACCAAGGGAGGATCGAGCAGCCGCGCCACACCCACTTCCCCCGGCCAGCGACGGCGACAAGGAGCTCCGCACCACCATCCGCCGCTCGTACACGTCTGCGGAGACGGACGCCCGACGTTGTCGCCGCAAAGATGTGAAGGCGCTCCGCATGGCGCCGGAGGAGTCGGAGTGGTTGGCGAGGTAGCGGGCGACAACGGCGGAGAGAGCAGCACGGCTCCTGGAGGAGCAGTTCCGCGAAGCCCGTCGCATGGCGAGCATTATCACCTCGTCCTCATCCTCCTCTGCTTCAGACAACAATGACGACGACGACGCGCCCGAAGCAGGCGATGCCTACGCCGAGTCCAGCCGCCGAGACCCTAAGGGGAAGCGTCCGGCATGGAGAAAGTGGTGAAATCCCCTCCCCTGCCGTTTTTAGTTGACTTTGAGTATTGTTAAGTGATGAACTCAGCCCACATCTTTTGTATCAAACTATGTTCTATGCCGGATTGCTATGTTCTATGCTCAAGTACGTAGTAACATCGTTTGCATGGTTTTGTGTGGATTTGGATACGTCATACGAGGGATGCAGCTGTGGAACAGAAGAAATAAGATGCGCCCGGTCATCTTCAGCGGACGCGTCCGTGGGCATATATGGGGTCAAAATTAGGTGACCATGGGTGTATATGCTCTAAACAGCCCATTCATTGTACGATGTACTCTTCTTTGTATTGTAGAGTACGTGAAGTTCATTTCAATCTCCTTGTCACGTTGAAATAAACTTCACCACGAGCACACGGATCGCGTGCTTCCTCGCGCGAATTAAGACCCGTTGGATCGCTCATTGACTTATCCAACGGCTGCGCAGGAAGATCTGCGACGTCACAACTTTCCACCGCCTATAGCATATACAAATGAGCATGCCACAGTCCATCAGCGAAAGAGGCACAACAAAGCGTGCGAAATGCTTCTTGTACAAATGTCAAATCTAAATCTAAACATGTACATCAAACTGAAAACGTGCCTCAAACTAAATTGCTACTTCCATTTGATATTAATTCATTTTAAATTCTTGACTAAAATCTTCTGTTAGGATTTTATTAACCCTCATTTGTTTTCAATTTTCACAACCTCAAAAAATCAGGATGTTACATACACCATCTATTTTTCTATGTAGTTACGCACAACATAAACAATCATACGTTTTACAAACATCTCTAAAGATATTTTTTAAGTCATAGGTTGTATAGCTTCCTGGCAACATATTTATAGATCCTACATAAAATGGTCCAAACATCTATACATGTCATAATTCATCTATAGAGAGACATGAAATTTTTCACAAAACAAAATTTCAATATATCATAACACAAATATGTTTTTAAGATAGATTAAAATTGCATAACAAACAAATGATATTTAGTGATATAATTGTGTTGATTTCTATAATTAATCAAGTAATATAAAATTTTAGTATGTAAGTATATTTTGATTAAAATCAAATATAAAAAGTATAAAATTTTAGTACAATTGCCAACAACAATATCAACATAAATAACAACATTCAAAGTAGTAAAAATGTACTCTTACACTAACCTTTTGCCCTTTCCCCAATCATGTGGAAATGAGTTGGCCCAGAACCAACTTGAAAAAGATGGGCATGGCACTGGACTAGGAGTTGGAAGGTCCACATGACTTGGAGGATTGATTAAAGATGGAGGAAAACCATAGCCCCTAAAGAAAAGTCCTAAAGAGACCATGAATCCACCCAATAAAGATTTCAATTCTTTCAACTCTGTGGCGGCCTTCTCAAATCTCTCATACATCTCTAGGAAAATCTCTGTGGTCTTTGATTAGTGCAGACACCTCGCTCTGTTTGAGCTCCTTTAGTGCCTCAGCCAATTCCCTGATCGTAGAAGCTTCCTCAACAACCCCTTTCTCGGAAGCCCCAACAATCTTTTTCGACTGACTATCCATAAGCTTCTCCAGCCTGCAGAGGAAGTCTTTAATATTTTTGATAGCCGAGGAAGTTTCACCATAAGACTCCGTAAGAGACTGAGCTTGACCATCTGCTCTTGCATAGGCTTATATTAGACATAACACGTCTGAGAACAGATATATAAGGACCCTGGCAAAAGATATATATATCCATTAAGATGTGGGACCAATGGAATAAATAGGCAATTGTTTCAACTAAGTTCAAAACGTTTCTTTGTTTAGGACATACCACACGTGCAGCCTTCTGCAGATCACCATAAGACTCATCATCTCTAAAGATATAGTGCTTCCGCGGCCTTAGTCTTTGCTGCCTGGTTATATGTGGACCCAAAACTCCTCCTACCGGTCATGGTGGAATGACTTGACAGGAAATACCTGTTTTTATATGCAGACTAAAAAGAAACTAGGGAGTACTTGGCTTGGGTATGTATGCCTGTGGCTGTCCGGCGTGTCGAATGGCCACATCTGGACCAGGTCGTTGCTCTGGGTCATGCTTGCGCTGCGTGTGCAGAAACAACATGCGCATGGCAGTCGAGGTGTCGTTGGCTCGAACGTCTGGTTATGCGAGGACATATCTCGTGCAATGAGTGCGCCGAGAGCTTCTGGGCCATTAGATGTGAAACCAAGGAACATGATCCATCAGCGTGGGGAGTTGCTGGTACATCAGAGATTTAACCTTGAAGTGTAGCTGAATTTTGTACACATCCTCTCTCTCATGTCTCTCTTCCTCTGCCCCTTCTTCTCTCATGTGCCGACGTACGCCATGGGAGCTAGGGTTAAAGAAATTGCTCGATGTTATCTCTTTCCTTCTCCTTCCTCTCCTGTACCTAGGCGAGAATCTCCGGCATAGAAGCTTAACCGAGCCCTGCCTCCTCTCTATTGACTGTGCACATTGATTTATTTGGCACGGATCTTACAACGATGCCTCGTTGACGTGGCGATGTCATCCGGGGCATCGATTCTATAGCGGCACAGGAGTTGACGGTCTTCCGTGATTCAAATATCAAGGGTATGTTTTCTTCTTCCTTATACTTGAGTTTGACTGTATTTTGTTCTTCCAATTTGATCGTATTTCCCTCAATTAGTTTGAAACCAGTGGCATTGGGAGCAATAATGTTACAAATTAAGAGTATACTTTTATATCAACCCGTAAAAAAAATTAATATGCATCTAACAATAGAGTGCTTGCGTATGTGCCACTCGTCATTGTAATGGGTGGTGTTTATTACAAATTTAAAGTATATATTTAGTACCTAGGGCCAACTGCTTGTGAAACAAGGGCATCAATCTTTGATGTTCAGTTGGTTGTGTCCCTCAAGCAACCAACAAGTATAAAATGAAGACTGAAAGTCATAGCACCATGAAATAATTAGGAACTTTTGGTGCTAGACTACTGAAAGGTTACTGATCTACGTCTATGTAGCAGGTTTGAGCAGCCAATGCTATTCAGAAGTTCTTAAAACAATTACCTCGACATTAACCATGGGATATGATATCTCGACTTCTTTTTCTTGGCACACTGATTACCTAACAATGCAAATGTGAAATTGTTCTTGTTTAGAAACAAACAAACATAATATGTTACATGCGAGTTCAAAATCCATGAAGCAGAAAAATATGTCAGATTAGTCACGCTTGCACACTGGAAAACTCCGACTCGTCTAAACAGCATGAGCACTTACAGTTCCTTCAAATATCTTTAACAGTGCTTGCTGGACACCCTCTCCCAAGGCATCCCCTAGTCATCCTGCCATCCTCTAGTCCTCAAGCAAACATCTAAAAAAGCAAACCTTTCGGCGATAGCTTACCAAAGTGTTGCCATCAGATTTTGTGAGAAAGGCCCCAACCTATAGCATTGGTGCAGTCATTGACACAATCAGGTCAACTACCATATACCAAAAGCTAGAAATCCACTCGTCGGTGCTATCGCTATAGCTCAAACCGGCAGTCTCTCTGGTGACACCGGTGCATGTTTCTCCAGTTGCAAGTAGTAGCTCCCAAAAGTCTCTAGGTTCACTTTCAACCCGAAGTCCAGATTAAACAACAAATCCAGCTCGAGACGATTCATCTCGATTGTGTTGATTCCTCCCACCCTAGCATATAATGCGTTGTTGAAAAACCTGCAGGAGATGCATTGAGATTTGAGAAAGTTACTGGGAAACCTGTGCATGTTTGTGATATGATATGCAAAGAAATACAACGGAATTGCGGCTGCATTGGGTACACTACACACTACGCATCATCTGTGAATTTGGCATCAACCACCACACTTGTAATTAGTAAGCGATGAACACTGAAGGGCGTCATGTACACATTTGGCTGATGTAGATGTCTCACCATGTAGACAAGTGCCAACACAAAGCAGGATGGACTGCACTCAGCATACTTGAAAAATGCGTTCTGCATAGAGCTGTATACTGGGATCTGGCACCCTCTGGCCATGAAAGATAGTGGACGACTCCTTTATTCCATCAGAACCTAGTAATTCTTCACTCTTCTGAACTGATCTGCCCAGATATGTGGCAAGAAGCGACAAGACCTTTGGAAACTTCGTATCCCCTTTCTTTGACCGCGATACTGTCAAACCCAATGTCCGGTAGCTCTCCAAATGCTCATCACCAGCATTAGTTGTAGATGAGCAGCAGGTGGCGCGGCGCCACGGTGCCCTCCCCAAGCCCCATGTCCTCTTTCTGCGACAGCACTACTGTCTTGACGGCCCGCTCCGTGAAGCGCTCGAAGACGATACTCAGGCCCGTCTCCAGAAATTCAGGGGCCCGGTGCGAAATGGGGAAGGGGGCCCAAAAATATACAGAAATTTGTATAACTAATATGACTAAACATATTTTCACTAATTATATAGCTTTCAATATATGTTATTTTGTACAAAATATATCATATATTGTAATGCTATAAAGAGTAAATGTAGTACTCTTTTTTTGCGGAAAAACATCCAACCTAGGGTTCTACCAAACAGTAAACTGATCTCATGTTCTACCAAAAGTATCATCCGTCTAGTAATCGTTGAAACAAGAATCTTTATATTGGAAAGAAATATGCTAGCAGTGTAGCAGGCGAGCACACAACAATGAATTAGTACTAGAATTAGAAATTAGATTATGGGCACATGCCTAATCGAGTAGTACTGCTGTACTACTAGGGATTGCATTACATACGACATGAAAATATCAAAAGAGTCAGAAAGAGAGCGATTGTATCAGAAAGAAATAACCCTAACTAATCTTCCGTTCATCTATTTTGCTTCTGGTTTGTGGCTTACGGCTTACCTTGGAAAATATTGGGGGATGCCAGTTGTGGCTACTGCAGTTGAGAAGCAGGCGGCGACGGCTGGACGCCGCGGCCGCTATCTATCGGCGGCTCATCTCCTCATCGAAGCAGGCAGGCGGCGCCTCCCTTTCTTTCTCACGAAGTCGTTCGGAGCGATAGATGATCGCCGGTGAACTGGTGGACACACGCACGCTCCGCTAACGAGTAGGCCCAGTAGTGTAACTAGCCTGCCTTGTTTTTCTATTTGGATCTTGGATCGGTGCTAGGCCGACTGGGCCCTGTTGGCTCGAATGAAACTTAATAGCGGCCTCACCCTAAACGTGCATCCTTTTCTCGCGCATCAGCCATATGATCGGGCTTCAAACATAAAACTACAATTAAAATTAGTAGCTCGAAGGTTGATTTCTTTGATAACCGATCCATAACGGCCCTGGGTTCCATTCCGTTAATGGCGAGGCCCATAGTCTAGCTAAACATTCTCTTTTCCTCAGTCGAGGAAGGCACATTTGGTTGCTGAACCCCCATGACCCGGTGTGTATCCACATCATGTGGACTACCATCAATAAAGTTTAGCTTCTGCCCTCAAAAAAAAAGAAGCCATATGATTGGGCGAACGAAAAGCCAGCCAGACGAACCGGACATGTTCGTGGTTTATTCCTTCGATCGGGCCCCTACAATTTTATAGGGGCCCTGTGCAGTTGCACAGCTCGCACAGCCTTGTGGACGGGCCTGACGACACTGTTGACCCTGCAGCGCGCCCGGCGCACGGGCCGAGAGGCCTTGCGCCGCGCCTCCTTGTTCTCACCTTCTCCTGCAGCCACCTCTCCACCCGCCGTCTCTCCATCTTCCCCACCCCCCACATCACGCGGTCGGCCGATCCGGCAGAATCAACGCCTCTCCTGTTGGAGACTTCGTGCTCTGCTGGACCTCCTCCTGATGGTCGTAGATTGAGAGGACATGGACGTGCTGATCTTGGTCCGGCAAGAAGCACGGCGCCTCTCTCCCGTGTGCTCCTGAGATGCAGATCGAAAAGCTCGAGGGAGGTGAAGCTCCGATGGCTAGGCGCGCGGTCGTGACAGTGTGGGGAGGAGCAACGGGTAACAAGGTGCGGGTGGAAGGAAACGGCGCGGAAGAGCGGCGGCGTGGCGTGAGCCGTGAGATTGGGGGATGCCGCCGACAGAAGAGACTGAGGAGAGAAGAGAGGTCTCTTTCTTCTAGACAAAGGAAACGACCAGTGATGAGGCAGCGACGAAGCAAACAAAAGGCACAACAGTGTCATGGCCACCCCTACTGCCCACGTGGCACGCACGAGCGAACGGCCTTGATGCGTATGTTAATGTGTTGGATTGTTGGGCGTTCCCCCGTCGAAACAGAAGAAGAAAAAAAACATTGTTGCGCGTTGATCAATGAGGATAGAGGGGACAACGTCTTTAGTCTATCAGGCCAACTTCATCACGCGATCCCAAACGGACGTCCGTTTTGTCCGGATTCTTTCCGTTTGGATAGGGCAATGGGGTCGTGTCCGGACGTGTTCTGGGATGCGGTGGCCGTGCACCCAGCGCGCGGCCGCATCCGTTTTCCCCATTTTGTCTGCCTCCATTTTAAAAAGAGAGCAACATTTCAAATGTCAAGCCTTAGTTCATCAGGCCAGCGACCCTAGTTCACTCCGGCAACAGAGCCAGCGGCCTACACGTCCATCGCCGGCAACACGGCCCTGCCCACCCTCGTAGATCACATCCTCCATGAACTGGTTGTAGAAGGGGTCGTCGACCGGTGGCGTTGGTGTTGGCATTCCGTCGAACAAGACGCGGGGGGACGGCATGGTGCCCGTACTTGCTTTCTTTGCATCTCGACGGACGGCCCGCCGTCCCTGCTGGACCCGGGCGTGACGTTGAGGTCGATGACGGCCGAGGGGCGCGGTGTGGACGGCGAGATCACGCCAACGTCCGGCGACCCCGAGAAATGGGTCTGGTCGTCGTGCCTTGGCGGGGGAAAGCCAGGCAACATGGGCGTGGTCCGCCACGTCGGTGACTGGCAGTGCGGAGGCCGGGCGAACGACGAGCCTGTGCTCGCCGGGCCGACAGCCGCTGCAGGGAAACCGGCTGGACGGCACATGCCAAGCATGAGGAGGGCGTGCGCTTTGTTGACGATGCCCTCCTTCTCATCGACCGCGGCCTTGCGCTGCGCGGCCTCCATCGCATCGCGCTCGGCGGTGAACTTGGCCGTGGAGGCATTGCCCTTGACGACCGCCCTCCGGTTCCTCTTCTTTGCCGATTCCGCGTCTAACTTGACGATCTCCTCCGGCGTGCACTCCGACCGCGGCTTCCTTGGCGCCTTGGCCGCCTTCTTCTTCACCTTTTCGGGCAGGTCGACGGTCAGGCCGCCATAATTCGGCTGAGCGTCGGCCATGAACGGGGGAGTGAGGGGGCGACGAGAGGGACATGGGAGGGTTTGTGGAAAATGGCGCCAAATGGGGCGGGCAGGGGGTTTTGCTTTGTGCCACCGACAGGCGGGTCAGGGGAGGACAAGCGCGCGAGTCCCGCCCGTCCACGCGCTGTCCGTTTCACCCCAAACTCGGCATAAACTTGGGTCGGGGATGGGTCGAAAGCGAACACGAAACGGACAAAAGTCCATTTGCTCCCGCGCGCTGGGCCGTTTGGTTTGTCCCTTTTACCCCAAACGGACGGGGCCGGACAAGATGGGGCCGCACGGTGGAGTTGGCGTGAGAGAACGTCTTGTCACAACAGACGCTTAAGTCCCTGCAAAAAAAAAAGACGCTCAAGAGATGGATTTCGGACTGGTTGGGTTGATAAGAGTGTGATGATCATGCTGCTATGTCACAGAACGCAACAAGCGATGGATTCCGTAACCACTAGCACACGGATCGCGTGCTTCCTCGCGCAAATTAGGGCCCGTTGGATCGCTCATCGACTTATCCAACGGCTTCGCAGCCCACACTCCGCGTTGCCACATTCCGCCGCTGCCATTTCCCGGACCTGTCCGGGCGAATTTTCCATGCCTCGACAAGTATGAGGTCACCATCTCGGCCTTGTCGGCGCATTCTCTGAATTTCCCACACCTCAAGCAGCTCAGCATATGCGAGGTCACCATCTCGGGGGACTCTCTGCGCAACATGCTCTCTGGCTGCCATTCATTGGAAAGCCTTTTTCTGGAAGGCATTCTCGGCGTTGCTCGTCTCTGCATCAGCTCCGCGACTCTTAGGAGCATCGGCTTCTCTGCAATAAGGCGGAGGGTGTAGGGGTGGGATTGTGATTGGGATTTCGCTGACCTTTTACAAGAGCTTGTCATCGAGGACGCTCCTTGCCTTGAGAGGTTGCAGCCCCTCTATCCAGGTTCTGGTCCAGAGACTGTCCGGGTAATCCAAGCACCTAAGCTGCAAGTATTAGGTGTGTTGTCGAGGCAAATATTCAAACTCTTCATTGGAACCACGGTTTTTCAGGTAACATCAGCCTTCTACAACCAAGCAATCAGAATTCACATGTAGTATGCAAGTGTTTTTTTTTTTCTTATTTTGGTTTGTCATTTTCATCAGAAAATGATTCCCATCAGCGTGACAACCACATGCCCACCGTGAAGGTTTTAGCTATTGAATATGATGGCCCTAATCTTGATACACTAATTGGCCTGCTCAAGTGCTTCCCCTGCTTGGAGAGGCTGTATGTCATTGTGAGTAGTATTCTTATTTGCCTGTCTGAACTAGTATCAACATAAGCATGACTGACTTGTGCTCTAATACATTAACCAACTGCCATTACATTGTTGATTCTCTCCATCTACAGTTTAACGCACGGTCGCGGATGAAGATTGAAAGTGTGCAAAAATATGGCCCACTAGATCCAATTGAATGCCTCGAGAGCTATCTCAAAAGAGTGGTGTTGGAGGGCTACTCTGGGGACAAGCCGAATGTTGAATTTGCTAAGTTTTTCGTTTTGAATGCGAAGGTGCTAGAAGAAATGAAATTTGGATCCATTCACAGCCGCGACCGCGAATGGAAGTCTAATCAACACATGTGGTTACTAGTGGACAGCAGAGCTTCTCGAGACGCTCGATTCGAATTCACAAGTCGTTATTGTAGGCATAATGGCCTAGGTAACAGTCATACACATGATTACCAATGGCCAATCCCTTCAAGTGCTTTGATGCTGCATGCAGAGTCGGCGCGGAATGCCTATTTTGTAAGTCAAAGTAATCCTCCCCTTATGAATCTCTGTTCCGTTGTGCTTGAATGTTACCCTACTTTAGTGATCTAAATGCTCTTATATTTCTTTACGGAAGGAGTATTTAGTATCTTTTCTGTTGATGTGATGTTGTAAGTTGTGAGCTGCTACACCATCAGCTTGCTTCTGTACTGGCTTTAGAAGGCAGGGCCTCTAATATTTCAAAAGCTATATTTTCTGTTTCGTTATGCTTGAATGTTGGTATTTGACTCGTTTTCCGTATATTTTGCAGTGGTTGTTTCTTTCCTGTGTGATGTAACGTTGTAATCTGTTTTTATACTAGCAGCTACTATGCTTCCGAAACCTGAAACAATCTCTCTGCCTGCTCGATGTTCAGACAAACACCAGAGAAAGTGGTGTGCCTCATTTTGTAACAGGAGAAAGCGTCGAGGTGGCCAAAAACCAGAGAAAATGAAATGCAGAGAAGAAAGAGAGCACAACCATATTTCGAACTGCCTTTGCTTTCTCTAAGTTTGGGCACCCGTGTAGTATGAACGCCTTTCTTATTTTTCGAACTGCCTTTGCTCCACCATCCTACAATTCTCTTTTAGCAAGAAACTCATATTTGCTGTAATATGAACTTAATGTCCGGATGTTATGATCTAATCTGGTCGTGCTTGGAAAGCAACGCCTTAAACTGTTATTCTGAAAAACAGGTTGCTGAAGCTGTTTTAGTCTGAAACAGGGTGGTCTGAAAATTAGTTTGCTACGAAGTTTACTAAAGCCTCAGTTAGGACTTGTGTGAAACTGCAGTAGGACTTGTCTGGATTTTCATAAGTCAAAAAACTACACTGAACCTTCTAATGGGAACTATTGGTTTTGGTGCTCTGATTCAGATGATTCAGTTCTTCAACTCAATACTATATGCCGCTAGTGGAGAAGATAATGGGTTCAGTCTGCCCAGTTCAGCTTCATAGAAAAGATAATGGTATCTATTTTCTAGCCTACTGTAAATTGTTTCAAATAACGTGTGGAAACAATTCAGGTTGCATACGACAGAAAAATACATTTTTTGAAGGTTTTGTACACCATATTTCTTTTTTATCTTCTAATTATTAACTTGTGACACGTGATGCCTAACTGCTTCACTGTTTCTTCTAATTCAACCCACAGTAGAGAAGAGCTGCAGTACCTGGATGTTGATGCAGAGTAGAGAAGACCAGGGTCGGACTCCTGGCGGTCGCTCCACAGTTCACTTGTTCAGAGTGTCGCCGCCTTGGACACAACGGCATGCGAATTCAGAACTTTTTTGCACTGAGACACGGGTTCAGGAATACCCAACAGCTGTTTTGTTTCTGCTGCCTAACCTGGTGAGGAACCTGTTTGCATTGGCATCATGGTTATAAAATTCAGAAACTGTTTGATGCAGTGACATCAGCCTGTGATGTTTGCGCCCTTATTCTCGCCTTTACTTCAACGCTGCCAGCAGAGATACGGGTTTATTCTCTTACATAAATCATCATCAGGTATTTACGTGTCCATGCAGATGTGGTGGTTCAGCACTTGGGTTTAGTTATTCTGCTTAAAGTTTCAGTCCAGCAGCAGAAAATGGGTTTGTGTTTGAATGAGAGCGAGTTCTGAACATGGCGATGTTAATGCACCCAGACACCAGATGCCGGCGACAAAATTCTACAGTACATCGTGTAGGTATTTGCATGGTGCCAGCATGGCTACTTTTTTTGTTTCTTTTTTCAGTGTAGTAGTAATTATCGTGCATAGATGATACTATTACTACATATAACTGTCTGATTTTAACACCTAAAGAAAAGCAGAGGTTGAAGCTTATATAGCATTTATTTCACGAAAACAAGTTTCTGCATATTATATTGTTAATTTTCAGATTTCATACATAAGCTTCTGTCGTCTTTGCTTTGTGGTGGATGAAGAGGTAAACTGAACCTACTGTTCCTGTAGCCATGTTTATTGTGTCAGTAACGCTAGGAACAAGACATTTAAACACGTACTGGTCCCGGATTATATTAGAATTAGGAAGAAATTATGTTCCTCGCGTATGTCAGCTATGGACGCCGGCTGATATGATCATGACGCAAACATGTGCACTTCTTGCAGGGTTTGTGTTATTCAGTTTCCATTCTCATTGAGTTTCTTTACAGGTGATGTTGCTCTACTTCAGTTTGTGCCCGTAATTCCTGAAAATTTTACCCTTGCATTCAGGGCAGGCTGCTCCAGTGATGACTGATGAGGATGGACACGCCCTTGGAATTACATGCTGGCAACATCTACACAAGGGCTATGTTCGAGAAATTCGGGGAGATTCTTTACAAGGCTGGTCAGTACAAGGTGGAGGAGGTGGATAAAGGTGCAAAGTACCTCGTGCATCGTTACCATCCAGAGAAGCATGACAAATGGTGCAGGTTTGTGTATGCCGTGGGAGTTGGCGATAATGGTAAGGAGATTATGTGCTATTGGCAATTTTGAGCAGGCGGGCACACTTGCAGCAGTCAGCAAGACCAGATTTCAGCTAACTCCATCACTTTTCGGCAATCGAACCTGTCCTGTATACACATGCTATATATGGAGGTTGTTAGACTTTGTGATGCAAACACAAGAGCCTATGAGGTGGCCATGGACTCTTCAAGGCAGCAATGCAGAAGCTCACGCCTGTAGCTGCTATATATGTGTGACGGACGGTATTGGTTTGGAAGACAGGGTTCGCGAGAGCAAGATCATGCGTAAACACTAGTAGAAAAGGGCCTAATGTGACGCACATTAGTTCCAGTTTGTAACTGAACCGGCATTAATGTGACCATTAGTGTCGGTTCCAACGGCTAGGCGGGTGGAGCTCATTAGTACCGGTTCGTGGTGTATCGGTTCGTGCCATGAACCGGTGCTAAAGAGGTTGTGGCGGGCTGGGGCCCCACCAGCATTTTTAGTACCGGTTCATGGCATGAACCGGTACTAGAGTTTTTTAGTTGATTTTCTTTGCAGCTGTTTTTTAGTCCCACCTCGCCAAGCGAGAGGCACTCGCAGCGGTTTATAAGCTCTGAGTGTAGAGACGATGAAGAAGAGACGCAATGCTCATCTGCACGTTGCTTAGCTTCAGGCCTTGAGGAAATGGTGTAGACTGCACGGAGCTATCAGGGTTTCGGACGAAAACAACACATAGCTTCGTGCCAAGTCACATACTGGGTTTGGGGTACGAACCGATCCGACGCACTCTTATGTGTCATCGCCGCCGTCTTCCATCAATCCATCTTCAGAACATAAACCAACGCACCGACCTTGCCAGGCCGCTTTGCGACGCACTCTTATGTGTCATCGCCGCCGTCTTTCACCAATCCATCTTCAGAACATAAACCAACGCACCGACCTTGCCAGGCCGCTTTGCGACACACTCTTATGTGTCATCGCTGCCGTCTTCCACCAATCCATCTTCAGAACATAAACCAACGCACCGACCTTACCAGGCCGCTTTGCCATCGAAGCCACCATAACGCCAGACAACGTCCTCCTCTTGCGCGAGTCTGTTAGAGATATATTTGGGATACATGTATTTGGTAGTCTAGGATTTGTAATTCGTCTCTTACCTTATCTCCAGGCGAGGCGTCTTGCCCTTCAAGTCTTATACTCAATATATACTCGTCCTCGAGTCTCAATAATACATCCATCATATTCCGCAACAATTTCTCTCTCTCCCTTCTAACATGGTATTAGACTAATCGATCCAAACCCTAGCCGCCGCCCGCCGCCTCCGGGGCGGTCGGTCTCCATGATCGCCGCCGGGGGCCACGCCGCCCGTACCTAGGGTTCGTCCGCCGGTCGTGTCAACCGGCTGCCCTAGAGAGTCTTTTTCCCGATCCTTTGATCCGGATTTTTTTTTCTTTTTCTCGCCGGTCGTTTTGATCGGCGTCTCTTTTTTGGTTTTCCGATCTAAAATCGGTTTGCGTCGCTCACCGTCGTTTGTCATCTACATCACGCCTCTACTCCGACAACGGATCAGATCTGGATCAGTTGCTGCAGGACACCCGGCTTTGACGCATGCAACGGCGTCACATGGGCTGATGTGGCGGCTCCTGGCGCTGTCCTGCTCGTCCCGCGCGCGGGCATAGTGGACTGCCGCGTGGTGTGGTCGTCTGCTCATGTGCCCATCCACACCGCTGCTACATCTTGTGTGCAAGTCTTCTACTTGTGCATCATGTGCATGTGTGCTTGCGTGCGGGTGTGCATGCATCGCACCACGCCGATTCCCTTCCGGCCGTACTCAGCGACTTCATCGATCTGCGAGCAATCGACTTGATCACTCGAAAGCACGCGATCCATTCCGTCTTCGTCGTGCGTTCGGTCTGATCAACCGCACGTGCACATATCGTTATCGAGTATCGTGCGTCTCTCCGCCGATCGAGTATCGGGCTGCCGCTGCGTCACCCCGTCGGGCCGCAGCACCGCCGTCTCATGGTTTTCTTCGCGGCTGCTTCGACTCGTATGTCGTCGCTACGTCGCCTCTTCGGGTCGTAGTGCCGCGATACGCGGTCCCCGCTGCCGCCCCAAGGCCGTCCCCGCGGCTGCACCGACTCGCGAACCGCCGTTGTGTCGCCCCTTCGGGCCGCAGCATCGCGGCCCACGGTCCACGCCGCCACCCCGAGGTCTTCCCGGCGTCGTCCCGACCCGCCTGTCGCCGCTGCGTCGCCCCTTGGGGCCGTAGCGCCGCGGCCCGCGGTCCACTTCGCCGTCACCGCGCGTCGACCTTCCGTGGTATGCGCCGCGCCGTCTCCTTTGGCGCGGGAACGCCACCGTCCGCGCTGGTCTTCGTCACGCTGTCAGGGTTCTTCGCCTACTTCAAGCACGGACGCCGCACTCCTAACCTAGCCACCGCCGCCGCCGCTACCTTCGTAGCCGCCACCGCCGCCCGTCCACCCCCTTCGTCTTCGTCCAAGCACCAGCTCGTTGCCAGCGTCGCCGTCATCTACCCCGACCACTTCGTCTACTCCGACCACCGTTGGTGGCGTCGGCCCCGCGCCGATGGACGCCGCAATCGTCGTCGAGTTCTTCTCTGCTGGCCCCTCCGACTTCTCCGACATGGCGTACAGCTCTTGCAGGTCCCTCGTCTACGCATGCCCGGTGCTGGCAACACCGATGCGTGCCTTCATCCACGACGTGTCCCCGGGCCTGGCAAGCCTGGTTGGCGCTTCGTCAACTTCGTCTTCGTCCGTCTATGCATGCCCGGTGCTGGCAATACCGGTGCGTGCCTTCGTCCACGATGTGTCCCCGGGCTTGGCAAACCCGCCGCAATGCGTCGTCAACAACATTTTCTTCCCGGCGCACCCCTACTTCGACACCACTACGCCCATGCTAACTCGGCGCCCTCTTGCGCCCGCGGCTCCATGGCGACTTCCTCGACACCGGCTACCCCGACTCGACACCGATCACGACATTCTTCTCACGGCTACCTCGACACAGCTACACCACCCACGCTCTCGGCTACCTCGACAACGGCACAAAGGGCTATCATCCGCTTGAGCAACTCGTCGGCTTCCACTACAGTCAACGCGTCCGCGACGCGACACCGTCAACGATGCTCCTGCTACGACTGCGGGGGGGATGTCAGCCCGTCGGCTGCTACTCTCTCCAGTCTGACCGTCCGCGACGCTCCTGTTGTTCGCAACGCTACCGCTTCCTCCTGCGGGGGGATGTTAGAGATATATTTGGGATACATGTATTTGGTAGTCTAGGATTTGTAATCCGTCTCCTACCTTATCTTCAGGAGAGGCGTCTTGCCCTCCAAGTCTTGTACTCAAAATATACTCGCCCTCGAGTCTCAATAATACATCCATCATATTCTGCAACAATTTCTCTCTCTCCCTTCTAACAGAGTCCATCTCCGCGCATCATACGCCGAGTCTCCACTGCACCACGCCGCCAAGATCCGCCGCCATCAATGTGTAAGATGAAGCACCGCTCCATCAAAGAAGCCGTCCACTGGTCCCTCGAGCCCGTGTACACCTCCAAGAATGACGCCCCAAGGGGGAAACGATACCAAAGCGCCGCCATCCTCCGATCTATTGATCTAGGGTTTCCCCGGAGGTAGCTATTCTTGAAGGATACATAATGTAATAGATGTTATTGAGGATGATCCATTAGCTATGTTTAATGTTTGGGGAAGTAATAACTTAGCTATCTTTAGGACCATCATGCTAGGACCATGAGAAAGTTCAGGCGAATCAGTTTATTGTATCATAGCTTTAAGATTTTTTTATAAGGTACTTACTGATAGGTCATCTTTACTCATGAATATGTTGATCTCTGCTACCTCTTGAGCACTGCGTTGGTTTTCCCTTGAAGAAGAAAGCGTGATGCAACAAAGTAGCGTAAGTATTTTCCTTAGTTTTTGAGAACCAAGGTATCAATCCAGTAGGAGGTCACGCACGAGTCCCTCGCACCTACACAAACAAATAAATCTTCACAACGAACGTAATAAAGGGGTTGTCAATCCCTTGACGGTCACTTACGAGAGTGGGATCTGATACATATGATAAGATAATATTTTTGGTATTTTTTATGATAAAGATGCAAAGTAAAGAAAGCAAAATAAAAACGGCGCCAGAAATAGCTTGTTGTCGGGAGATTAATATGATGGAAAATAGACCCAGGGGCCATAGGTTTCACTAGTGGCTTCTCTCAAGAGCATAAGTATTACGGTGGGTGAACAAATTACTGTTGAGCAATTGACAGAATTGAACATAGTTATGAGAATATCTAGGTATGATCATGTATATAGGCATCACGTCTGAGACAAGTAGACCGACTCCTGCCTGCATGTACTACTATTACTTCACACATCGTCCGCTATCCAGCATGCATCTAGAGTGTTAAGTTCAAAAGAACAAAGTAACGCTTTAAGTAAGATGACATGATGTAGAGGGATAAACTCATGCAACATAATATTAACCTCATCTTGTTATCCTCGATGGCAACAATACAATACGTGCCTTGCTGCCCCTACTGTCACTGGAAAAGGACACTGCAAGATTGAACCCAAAGCTAAGCACTTCTCCCATTGCAAGAAAGATCAATCTAGTAGGCCAAACCAAATTGATAATTCGAAGAGCCTTGCAAAGATAACCAATCATACATAAAAGAATTCAGAGAAGATTCAAATATTGTTCATAGATAAACTTGATCATAAACCCACAATTCATCGGTCTCAACAAACACGCCACAAAAGAAGATTACGTCGAATAGATCTCCACAAGAGATGGGGAGAACATTGCATTGAGATCCAAAAAGAGAGAAAAAGCCATCTAGCTAATAACTATGGACCCGAAGGTCCGAGGTAAACTACTCACACATCATCGAAGAGGCTATGGTGTTGAGTAGAAGCCCTCCGTGATCAATGCCCCCTCCGGCAGAGCTTCGGAAAAGGCCCCAAGATGGGATCTCACGGGTACAGAAGGTTGCGGCGGTGGAATTAGGTTTTTGGCTCCGTTTCTGATAGTTTGGGGGTACGTAGGTATATATAGGAGGAAGAAGTACGTCGGTGGAGCAAGGTGGGGCCCACGAGGGTGGAGGGCGCGCCCAGGGGGTAGGCGCGCCCCTCTACCTCGTGCCCTCCTGGTTGATGTCTTGACGTAGGGTCTAAGTCCTCTGAATCACGTTCGTTTCGAAAATCACGTTCCCGAAGGTTTCATTCCATTTGGACTCCGTTTGATATTCTTTTTCTGCGAAACTCTGAAATAGGCAAAAACGGCAATTCTAGGCTGGGTCTCCGGTTAATAGGTTAGTCCTAAAAATAATATAAAAGTGTATAATAAAGCCCATTAATATCCAAAACAGAATATAATATAGCATGGAACAATAAAAAATTATAGATACGTTGGAGACGTATCAATCTCCCTTAATCAATCTGCTTTCGTAAAAGACAGATTCATTTTGGAAAGCATATTGCTCATGAAACCCTTCATTTGATTAACTCTTAACATGAGGAAGGACTAGTTCTGAAATTGGACTCTGAAAAGGCTGACAATAGAGTTAATTTGGATTTTCTAATATATATTCTTGATTTAAGAGGTTTTGGTTATAAATGGCTTGTGGGTGTCTTCTGTAGAATGTTTGACAGGCGGGTTCTTGACAAGGGTTCTAGAATGTGAATTTGCATGTGAAGGAATAATGAGGGTCTAGAGATTCCCAATTGCAATCTGAGAGATGAGACTATTTGTTTGATAGGTTCTTGGATCAAGAGGTGCATACAGGGGGAGGGCAAAATTTGAATGTGTGGTAGCAAAGGTTTTTCGGAATGGGTTTGCTGAGAATTTTTTATTTTTTTTGCGAATAGGGTTTGCTGAGATCTTTGGGGTGCCTGTTTCTCAGTCTTCCCTAATTGACGATCCGTGTTCCCTAATAGGCTTTGGCTTGTTGATTTTGCAGATGTGAATATTAGTAGACGTGGGAGGGGGCCAAAGATAATGTTGATTTTGCAGCACGTACATAGCCTGTAGTGGACTAGACGATCCGTGTACTAGTGTACACCGGGCTACGCTCAATGATAGCCTCCGCCTCCGTCGCCGCTCTGGTTCCGAACCTCCTCGCCGGGTGATGAAGCACCGTGGCCATGGCCTGATCTCCTCGCTCCAATCGTCGTGCCTATCCAATTCAATTCGAGCGTTATACGTTCCTATCGCCGAGAGAGAGAGAGAGAGAGAGAGAGAGAGAGAGAGAGAGAGAGAGAGAGAGAGAGAGAGGATGTAGCATGTACGTACCGTCCGGCAGGATCTCGGTTCGGCCTAGGGTTAGGGTTCCTCGCTCGCACGCCCCACCTTCTGCCGCCGCTTTTTAACATACGGCTCATGAGGGTTTGGGTTAGAATTGCTACTGTTGCTTCATCGTTTTTTATGATAATACGTGTCTCATTCGTAGTATTATAAAGATTAAAGTACAAGTCACGTAAAAACTGACATGACAAACTAAAAAGATAGTAGAACATCCTAAAAAAATATGTAAGGGAATAACAGACGCGATGACGCAATTCTGGTGGGGTGACGACGCCAACCACAAGAAAATGCACTAGTTCGCCTGGTGGAAAATGTGTGTTCTCAAGAAAGAAGGTGGAATGGGATTTAGGGACATCCATTGCTTTAATCTAGCGCTACTAGCAAAACAAGCATGGCGTTTATTGGATGCACCGGAGTCATTATGTGCAACAATTCTTCGAGCCAAATATTACCCTGATGGGGATCTGTTAAATGCTGCTCTAAAGAAGAAGGTCTCCTATACTTGGCAAAGTATAATGGAGGGTGTCAAAACACTCAAACTTGGGCATATTTGGCGTATCGGAGACGGACATAAGGTAAATATGTGGACTGATGCTTGGATCCCTCAGTCTCTTTCAAGGCTGCCCATTACTGTGAGAGGTAATCAGTTACTAACTAAAGTTTCAGATATAATTGACCCAACAACGGGACAATGGGATGTACAACTGATGAAGCAAACTTTTTGGCCGGTGAACGCTGAGAGGATCCTGAATATTCCTCCCCCATCTTTTGACATGCCTGATTTCTTGGCATGGCATCCCTCCAAGCTGTTGGAAATATGCCCTAGAGGCAATAATAAAAGTATTATTATTATATTTCTTTGTTCATGATAATTGTCTTTATTCATGCTATAACTGTATTATCCGGAAATCGTAATACACGTATGAATACATAGACCATAATATGTCCCTAGTAAGCCTCTAGTTGACTAGCTCGTTGATCAACAGATAGTCATGGTTTCCTGGCTATGGACATGGGATGTCATTGATAACGGGATCACATCATTAGGAGAATGATGTGATGGACAAGACCCAATCCTAAGCATAGCACAAGATCGTGTAGTTCGTTTGCTAGAGCTTTTCCAATGTCAAATATCTTTTCCTTTGACCATGAGATCGTGTAACTCCCGGATACCGTAGGAGTGCTTTGGGTGTACCAAACGTCACAACGTAACTGGGTGACTATAAAGGTGCACTACAGGTATCTCCGAAAGTGTCTATTGGGTTGACACGGATCAAGACTGGGATTTGTCACTCTGTATGACGGAGAGGTATCACTGGGCCCACTCGGTAATGCATCATCAAAATGAGCTCAAAGTGACCAAGTGTCTGGTCACGGGATCATGCATTGCGGTACGAGTAAAGTGACTTGCCGGTAATGAGATTGAACAAGGTATTGGGATACCGACGATCGAATCTTGGGCAAGTAACATACCGATTGACAAAGGGAATTGCATACGGGGTTGATTGAATCCTCGACATCGTGGTTCATCCGATGAGATCATCGTGGAGCATGTGGGAGCCAACATGGGTATCCAGATCCCGCTGTTGGTTATTGACCGGAGAGTCGTCTCGGTCATGTCTACATGTCTCCCGAACCCGTAGGGTCTACACACTTAAGGTTCGGTGACGCTAGGGTTGTAGGGATATGTATATGCAGTAAACCGAATGTTGTTCGGAGTCCCGGATGAGATCCCGGATGTCACGAGGAGTTCCGGGGTCCAGAGGTAAAGATTTATATATGGGAAGTCCTGTTTCGGGCATCGGGACAAGTTTCGGGGTTATCGGTATTGTACCGGGACCACCGAAAGGGTCCCGGGGGTCCACCGGGTGGGGCCACCTGTCCTGGGGGGCCACATGGGCTGTAGGGGGTGCGCCTTGGCCTACATGGTCCAAGGGCACCAGCCCCAAGAGGCCCATGCGCCTAGGGTTTCAAGGGAGGAAGAGTCCTAGGAGGGGAAGGCACCTCCTAGGTGCCTTGGGGAGGAGGGATTCCTCCCCCTTGGCCGCACCCCCCTAGGAGATTGGATCTCCTAGGGCCGGCGCCCCCCCTTGGCCCTCCTATATATAGTGGGGGAAGGAGGGCTTTCATGACACACCTTTGGTTGCCTCCTTCTCTCTCTCCAACACCTCCTCCTCTATAGTGCTTGGCGAAGCCCTGACGGAGTACTGCAGCTCCATCACCACCACGCCGTCGTGCTGCTGCTGGAGCCATCTTCCTCAACCTCTCCTTCCCCTTGCTGGATCAAGAAGAAGGAGACGTTACGCTGACCGTACGTGTGTTGAACGCGGAGGTGCCGTCCGTTCGGTGCTAGGATCTCCGGTGATTTGGATCACGTCGTGTTCGACTACATCATCCCCGTTCTTTGAACGCTTCCGCTCACGATCTACAAAGGTATGTAGATGCATCCGATCACTCGTTGCTAGATGAACTCATAGATGGATCTTGGTGAAACCGTAGGAAATTTTTTGTTTTCTGCAACGTTCCCCAACAGTGGCATCATGAGCTAGGTCTATGCGTAGTTCTCTTACACGAGTAGAACACAATTTGTTGTGGGCGTTGATGTTGTCAACTTTCTTGCCGCTACTAGTCTTATCTTGCTTCAACGGTATTGTGGGATGAAGCGGCCCGGACCAACCTTACACGTATACTTACGTGAGACCGGTTCCACTGACTAACATGCACAAGTTGCATAAGGTGGCTGGCGGGTGTCTGTCTCTCCTACTTTAGTTGGAGCGGATTCGATGAAAAGGGTCCTTATGAAGGGTAAATAGAAGTTGACAAATCACGTTGTAGCTTTCACGTAGGTAATAAAACGTTCTTGCTAGAACCCTACTTCAGCCACGTAAAACTTGCAAACAACAATTAGAGGACGTCTAACTTGTTTTTGCAGCAAGTGCTTTGTGATATGATATGGCCAAAGTTGTGATGAATGATGAATGATCTATATGTGATGTATGAGATGTTCATACCATTGTAATAGGAATCACGACTTGCATGTCGATGAGTATGACAACCGGCAGGAGCCATAGGAGTTGTCTTTATTTTGTATGACCTGCGTGTCATTGAGAAACGCCATGTAAATTACTTTACAGCTAAACGCGTTAGCCATAGTAGTGGAAGTAATAGTTGGTGAGCAACTTCATGGAGACACAATGATAGAGATCATGATGATGGAGATCATGGTGTCATGCTGGTGACAAGATGATCATGGAGCCCCAAGATGGAGATCAAAGGAGCTATGTGATATTGGCCATATCATGTCACTATTATTATTTGATTGCATTTGATGTTTATCATGTTTTGCATCTTGTTTACTTAGAACGACGGTAGTAAATAAGATGATCCCTTACAACAATTTCAAGAAGTGTTCTCCCCTAACTGTGCACCGTTGCTAAAGTTCGTCGTTTCGAGCACCATGTGTTAATCGGGTGTGATAGATCCTTACGTTCACATACAACGGGTGTAAGACAGTTTTACACATGCAAAACACTTAGGGTTAACTTGACGAGCCTAGCATGTACAGACATGGCCTCGGAAGACAGAGACCGAAAGGTCGAACACGAGTCGTATGGAAGATACGATCAACATGAAGATGTTCACCGACGATGACTAGTCCGTCTCACGTGTTGATCGGACACGGCCTAGTCGACTCGGATCGTGTGACACTTAGATGACTAGAGGGATGTCTAATCTGAGTGGGAGTTCATTGAATAATTTGATTAGATGAACTTAATTATCATGAACTTAGTCTAAAATCTTTACAAAATGTCTTGTAGATCAAATGGCCAACGTAGTCCTCAACTTCAACGCGTTCCTAGAGAAAACCAAGCTGAAAGACGATGGCAGCAACTACACGGACTGGGTCCGGAACCTGAGGATCATCCTCATAGCTGCCAAGAAAGATTATGTCCTACAAGCACCGCTAGGTGATGCACCTATTCTCCCTGCAGAACAAGACGTTATGAACGCTTGGCAGGCACGTACCGATGACTACTCCCTCGTTCAATGCGGCATGCTTTACAGCCTAGAGCCGGGGCTCCAAAAGCGTTTTGAGAGACATGGAGCATATGAGATGTTCGAATAGCTAAAAATGGTTTTCCAAGCTCATGCCCGGGTCGAGAGATATGAAGTCTCCGACAAATTCTTCAGCTGTAAGATGGAGGAAAATAGTTCTGTCAGTGAGCACATACTCACTATGTCTGGGTTACATAACCGCTTGACTCAGCTGGGAGTTAATCTCCCGGATGATGAGGTCATTGACAGAATCCTCCAGTTGCTTCCACCGAGCTACAAGAGCTTTGTGATGAACTTCAATATGCAGGGGATGGAGAAGACCATTCCTGAAGTATTTGCTATGCTGAAATCAGCAGAGGTAGAAGTCAAGAAGGAACATCAAGTGTTGATGGTCAATAAAACCACTAAGTTCAAGAAGGGCAAGGGTAAAAAGAACTCCAAGAAGGACGGCAAGGGAGTTGCCGCGCCCAGCAAGCAAGCTGCCGGGAAGAAGTCAAAGAATGGACCCAAGCCCGAGACTGAGTGCTTTTATTGCAAGGGAAGTGGTCACTGGAAGCGGAATTGCCCCAAATACTTAGCAGACAAGAAGGCCGGCAACACGAAAGGTATATTTGATATACATGTAATTGATGTGTACCTTACCAGTACTCGTAGTGACTCTTGGGTATTTGATACCGGTGCCGTTGCTCATATTTGTAACTCACAGCAGGAGCTGCGGAATAAACGGAGACCGGCGAAGGACGAGGTGACGATGCGCGTCAGGAATGGTTCCAAGGTCGATGGGATCGCCGTCGGCACGCTACCTCTACATTTACCTACGGGATTAGTTATAAACCTCAATAATTGTTATTTAGTGCCAAGTTTGAGCATGAACATTGTATCAGGATCTCGTTTAATACGAGATGGCTACTCATTTAAATCCGAGAATAATGGTTGTTCTATTTATATGAGAGATATGTTTTATGGTCATGCTCCGATGGTCAATGGTTTATTCTTAATGAATCTCGAACGTAATATTACACATATTCATAGTGTGAATACCAAAAGATGTAAAGTTGATAACGATAGTCCCACATACTTGTGGCACTGCCGCCTTGGTCACATAGGTGTCAAACGCATGAAGAAGCTCCATGCAGATGGACTTTTAGAGTCTCTTGATTATGAATCATTTGACACGTGCGAACCATGCCTCATGGGTAAAATGACCAAGACTCCGTTCTCAGGAACAATGGAGCGAGCAACCAACTTATTGGAAATCATACATACTGATGTGTGCGGTCCAATGAGTGTTGAGGCTCGCGGTGGCTATCGTTATGTTCTCACCCTCACTGATGACTTAAGTAGATATGGGTATGTCTACTTAATGAAATACAAGTCTGAAACCTTTGAAAAGTTCAAGGAATTTCAGAGTGAAGTTGAGAATCAACGTGATAGGAAAATCAAGTTTCTACGATCAGATCGTGGAGGAGAATACTTGAGTCACGAATTTGGCACACACTTAAGAAAATGTGGAATAGTTTCACAACTCACGCCGCCTGGAACACCTCAGCGTAATGGTGTGTCCGAACGTCGTAATCGCACTCTATTAGATATGGTGCGATCTATGATGTCTCTTGCCGATTTACCACTATCTTTTTGGGGCTATGCTTTAGAGACTGCCGCATTCACTTTAAATAGGGCACCGTCAAAATCCGTTGATACGACACCGTATGAATTATGGTTTGGGAAGAAACCTAAGCTGTCGTTTCTAAAAGTTTGGGGATGCGATGCTTATGTCAAGAAACTTCAACCTGAGAAGCTCGAACCCAAGTCGGAAAAATGCGTCTTCATAGGATACCCTAAAGAAACTGCTGGGTATACCTTCTACCTCAGATCCGAAGGCAAGATCTTTGTTACCAGGAATGGATCCTTTCTAGAGAAAGAGTTTCTCTCGAAAGAAGTAAGTGGGAGGAAAGTAGAACTTAATGAAGTATTACCTCTTGAACCAGAAAATGGCGCAACTCAAGAAAATGTTCCTGAGGTGCCTGCACCGAACAGAGAGGATGTTATTGATAATGATCAAGATACTTCTGATCAAGCTCCTACTGAAATTCGAAGGTCCACAAGGACACGTTCCGCACCAGAGTGGTACGGTAACCCTGTCTTGGAAATCATGTTGTTAGACAACAGTGAACCTTCGAACTATGAAGAAGCGATGGCGGGCCCGGATTCCGACAAATGGCTAGAAGCCATGAAATCCGAGATAGGATCCATGTATGAAAACGAAGTATGGACTTTGATTGACTTGCCCGATGATCGGCGAGCCATAGAAAATAAATGGATCTTTAAGAAGAAGACAGACGCGGATGGTAATGTGACCATCTATAAAGCTCGGCTTGTCGCTAAGGGTTATCGACAAGTTCAAGGAGTTGACTACGATGAGACTTTCTCACCGGTAGCGAAGATAAAGTCCGTCCGAATCATGTTAGCAATTGCCGCATTCTACGATTATGAGATATGGCAAATGGACGTCAAAACGGCATTCCTTAATGGTTTCCTTAAGGAAGAGTTGTATATGATGCAACCGGAAGGTTTTGTCGATCCTAAGAATGCTAACAAGGTGTGCAAGCTCCAACGCTCAATTTATGGGCTGGTGCAAGCATCTCGGAGTTGGAACATTCGCTTTGATGAGATGATCAAAGCGTTTGGGTTTACGCAGACTTATGGAGAAGCCTGCGTTTACAAGAAAGTGAGTGGGAGCTCTGTAGCATTTCTCATAGTATATGTAGATGACATACTTTTGATGGGAAATGATATAGAACTCTTGGACAGCATTAAGGCCTACTTGAATAAGAGTTTTTCAATGAAGGACCTTGGAGAAGCTGCTTATATATTAGGCATCAAGATCTATAGGGATAGATCGAGACGCCTCATAGGTCTTTCACAAAGCACATACCTTGATAAGATTTTGAAGAAGTTCAAAATGGATCAGTCCAAGAAAGGGTTCCTGCCTGTTTTGCAAGGTGTGAAATTGAGCTCAGCTCAATGTCCGACCACGACAAAAGATATAGAAGAGATGAGTGTCATCCCCTATGCCTCAGTCATAGGTTCTATTATGTATGCCATGCTGTGTACCAGACCTGATGAAACCTTGCCGTAAGTTTGGTAGGAAGGTACCAAAGTAATCCCGGCAAGGAACACTGGACAGCGGTCAAGAATATCCTGAAGTACCTGAATAGGACAAAGGACATGTTTCTCGTTTATGGAGGTGACGAAGAGCTCGTCATAAAGGGTTACATCGACGCTAGCTTCGACACAGATCTGGATGACTCTAAGTCACAAACCGGATACGTGTATATGTTGAATGGTGGAGCAGTGAGCTGGTGCAGCTGCAAGCAGAGCGTCGTGGCGGGATCTACATGTGAAGCGGAGTACATGGCAGCCTCGGAGGCAGCACATGAAGCAGTATGGGTGAAGGAGTTCATCACCGACCTAGGAGTCATACCCAATGCGTCGGGGCCAATCAAACTCTTCTGTGATAACACTGGAGCTATTGCATTTGCCAAGGAGCCCAGGTTTCACAAGAAGACAAGGCACATCAAGCGTCGCTTCATCTCCATTCGTGAAAATGTTCAAGATGGAGACATAGATATTTGTAAAGTACATACGGACCTGAATGTAGCAGATCCGTTGACTAAACCTCTCCCTAGGGCAAAACATGATCAACACCAGAATTCCATGGGTGTTCGATTCATCACAATGTAACTAGATTATTGACTCTAGTGTAAGTGGGAGACTGTTGGAAATATGCCCTAGAGGCAATAATAAAAGTATTATTATTATATTTCTTTGTTCATGATAATTGTATTTATTCATGCTATAACTGTATTATCCGGAAATCGTAATACACGTGTGAATACATAGACCATAATATGTCCCTAGTAAGCCTCTAGTTGACTAGCTCGTTGATCAACAGATAGTCATGGTTTCCTGGCTATGGACATGGGATGTCATTGATAACGGGATCACATCATTAGGAGAATGATGTGATGGACAAGACCCAACCTAAGCATAGCACAAGATCGTGTAGTTCGTTTGCTAGAGCTTTTCCAATGTCAAGTATCTTTTCCTTTGACCATGAGATCGTGTAACTCCCGGATACCGTAGGAGTGCTTTGGGTGTACCAAACGTCACAACGTAACTGGGTGACTATAAAGGTGCACTACAGGTATCTCCGAAAGTGTCTGTTGGGTTGACACGGATCAAGACTGGGATTTGTCACTCCATATGACGGAGAGGTATCACTGGGCCCACTCGGTAATGCATCATCAAAATGAGCTCAAAGTGACCAAGTGTCTGGTCATGGGATCATGCATTGCGGTACGAGTAAAGTGACTTGCCGGTAATGAGATTGAACAAGGTATTGGGATACCGACGATAGAATCTCGGGCAAGTAACATACCGATTGACAAAGGGAATTGCATACGGGGTTGATTGAATCCTCGACATCGTGGTTCATCCCATGAGATCATCGTGGAGCATGTGGGAGCCAACATGGGTATCTAGATCCCGCTGTTGGTTATTGATCGGAGAGTCGTCTCGGTCATGTCTACATGTCTCCCGAACCCGTAGGGTCTACACACTTAAGGTTCGGTGACGCTAGGGTTGTAGGGATATGTATATACAGTAAACCGAATGTTGTTCGGAGTCCCGGATGAGATCCCGGACGTCACGAGGAGTTCCGGAATGGTCCGAAGGTAAAGATTTATATATGGGAAGTCCTGTTTCGGGCATCGGGACAAGTTTCGGGGTTATCGGTATTGTACCGGGACCACCGGAAGGGTCCCAGGGGTCCACCGGGTGGGGCCACCTGTCCCGGGGGGTCACATGGGCTGTAGGGGGTGCGCCTTGGCCTACATGGGCCAAATGCACCAGCCCCAAGAGGCCCATGCGCCTAGGGTTTCAAGGGAGAAAGAGTCCTAGGAGGGGAAGGCACCTCCTAGGTGCCTTGGGGAGGAGGGATTCCTCCCCCTTGGCCGCACCCCCCTAGGAGATTGGATCTCCTAGGGCCGGCGCCCCCCCTTGGCCCTCCTATATATAGTGGGGAAAGGAGGGCTTTCATGACACACCTTTGGTTGCCTCCTTCTCTCTCTCCAACACCTCCTCCTCCTCCATAGTGCTTGGCGAAGCCCTGACGGAGTACTGCAGCTCCATCACCACCACGCCGTCGTGCTGCTGCTGGAGCCATCTTCCTCAACCTCTCCTTTCCCCTTGCTGGATCAAGAAGAAGGAGACGTTACGCTGACCGTACGTGTGTTGAACGCGGAGGTGCCGTCCGTTCGGTGCTAGGATCTCCGGTGATTTGGATCACGTCGTGTTCGACTACATCATCCCCGTTCTTTGAACGCTTCCGCTCGCGATCTACAAAGGTATGTAGATGCATCCGATCACTCATTGCTAGATGAACTCATAGATGGATCTTGGTGAAACCGTAGGAAATTTTTTGTTTTCTGCAACGTTCCACAACACAAGCATGGTATTTTCTCGGTGAAATCGGCTTACCTAGAGATGTGGAAAAACTGTTATGAAAGTAAAGTGGAAAGAGGAAACAGTCCAAGTGCTGCAGCTTCAAATCCGATATGGGAATTCATTTGGAAACTTCCATGTCCAGCTAAGATAAAGATCTTTCTCTGGAGAACTCTACATGGCACGCTTCCTTGCCGTGTAAACTTAGCAGATCAGCATATGAAACTATCCACGAAGTGTCCTGCTTGCGAAGAAGCTGAAAGTGTTAAGCACATGCTCTTTTTATGCCCAAAGGCAAAGCAAGTATGGTATATGCTGGGTCTCCAGGAGGTGATTGAGCGGGGAAGTGCTGTCGACCGAGCAGGAGAAGCTGTTCTTGAATATTTGTTATCTGTCCCTGCAAATGAGACAATGGTTCTAGGGCAAGGAAAAGGACCTTTGATCATTGCTATCGCATGCTGGTTCTTGTGGTGGGAAAGGAGGAAGCTGGTTCATGGGGAACACACTCAACAACCAAACCAAATTGTTCTATCTATTCGTGCCCTTGCTGAGAACTTCTCGGCGGCTGCTACTAGTTCAGCAAAAGAAAAAAGAAACCCATGGCAGAGACCGCCAACAGGATATGTCAAACTAAACGTCGATGCCTCGTTTGATGCTGATTCACTTCAAGGAACTGTGGGTGCTGTTTTGCGTGATTGTAAGGGGCTGTTCTTGGCAGCAAGTAACAATGTAGCCGGGGCCTGTACAGATGTGTTCATGGCAGAAGCTCTAGCACTCTGGTTTGGTTTAAATCTGGCAACATCGCTTGGCTGTTCAAAGGTGATTGTTAACTCCGACAGTTCAGACGTAATTTTGGCTATGCAGGATGGGGGGAATACGCCAGGCTCCTCTACTGCAATTTTGGATGATTGTTTCCACGTGGCAAAGGATTTCACATGTGTGTGTTATGAGCATTGCCATAGGGAAGCTAATGCTTATGCTGATGAGCTAGCTAGAATCTGTAAATTTTCTTCCCCTAGTTCCTGGTTTGATGAGGCACCGGATGCCATCATACCCTTGCTTGTAAAAGACAATGTTTTAATTACTAGCTAATACAAAGGGGTGATGAGTTTCAGAAAAAAGTTTGACACCAACGCACCACCACAGCGGCCACCGAAGAAAAGAATGACGGATCACCTCCTCACCCGAGCTTGACGCGACTCCATCGCTGATATGCAATATTGCGGACCTCCAAAGTGGCTCATCAAAAGTGAAGCACTTGGCGTTGAACGAATCAGACCGGGGAAACACCCCGGACACGCCATCGAATTTCAATCTGACATCACACCACAACTAAAACGCTGAAGGAGGAAACTGTATCTGTCATCCATGAACCACGAACCCAGTACATGTTCCGTCTTCCAGATGTTGTTGATGCAGACCACAATCTGCATCTGCTCCTGCACTACCTCCCAAGCTCCGCGTCGACACTTGAGCAAACGCTGTCGCAGCGGCGGAGCCCGAGGACACAGGTCCACCACGAGGATGCCGCCGCCATGCCATCATTGCTTGAACAAACATATTTCCAAATCCATCCCCAACCATAGGACCGATGGGATTATCAGGAAGGATCTAAAGACTTTATTCAGCGCCGTCATCGTCATCCCCGAAGCCAAAGCGATGAACAACCTAAGAAACCTAGATTACGAGGGAGTAAAAATGATCCACGCGCGCATATCTGGCGACCCCTCTCACCACCGATGACAGAGGTCGCCGGCGGAGGGGAGCCGCCGGAGGAAGATTGGCCTCTCCCAGGGGAGAGGACAACGATTCACGCCGAAAACGACATTGTGCGCTCCTGTTGAACCGTTGCTTCATTGTTTTTTATCTGAGTACTTGAGTTTTTTTTCGGAAATGCAGCTTCATGGTTGTGTTGCGTACTTGAGTTTTTTTCTTCGGAAATGTTAGCTGGGAACCATCAGCCAGGAGTCAGGTGCCCCCACATCAGTGCACCCACGGTGCACCTACACAAAAAAATACCAAAACATTTGAAAAAAGATGAAAACTTTGTGGAAGTGATCATCAACAAATGTTAGACAGGCTTGCCAAGTTTGACGGTCAAATGACATCCGAGAAAAACTGTACAATAAAACAAAATTAAAAATTTGGTCAAACAATGCACGTACATTTTGAGTAATTTTTTGTTTTTTGCATAGAGCTCCTCTGATGTCATTTGACCACGAAAATTTGCAAACCTCTCTAGCATTTTCAGATGATTATTCCCACAAAGTTTCAAATTTTTTCAAAATGTTTTGTTATGTTTTCTTGCGTGGATGCACCAAGGATGGGTGTAGAAAAACCACTCTCTTCCAACAAACTCCCTTCACGCCGTCTGCCGCGCGGATCTTGGCGTGAATCCAATGCCACGTCAGCTCTCGAGGTGTGTTTGTTGCACGTGATCTTCTGGCGAACGTCACTTTTCATTTTTCTCAAAAAAGGGGCAAACTGGTGGAACCTCATATGACATTTATTATTATTATGAGATGGATTTTTTTATATTAAATAGCTATAATTTTTTTTTTGAAATCTGTGACAGTGGGAGAGGCTCCCACTGTGATATATTACTTTTCAAAATTTACATAGTACCTTGTACAAGAGATTTACATAGAGCACCCCTTACCACTTTGTGGTTGTTGGGGGGAGAAAAAGCTAGAAAACAAAACTAGTCAGAAGGTAGAGAGTCGATGAGTAGGAAGATGAAATCCTTCATGGTATCTTTCACTCTATACTGAAGTAAGCCAAAATCTGTTTTGAATCTAGTTAGCCAGGAATTGTAGGAGGGGCTGATATTTCTGAAAAGCTTGTCATTCCTCTCCTTCCATATACTCCAAGATGCTTGTAGAAAGGCCTCCATGAACATGGGTTTGTGCCAATTACGCTTTGCTGTTTCCAACCATGTCAGTCGAGTGGTATGATGTTCGGGGTTCATCCCAAGTTTTGACCAACAGTACTTGCTGAACGGGCAGTTCAGGATCATGTGGTCCACATCTTCTTCTGTTTGCCCGCAAAGGAGGCAGGTTAGGTCATCTCCCACATTATAATGTCTTCTCTTGAGCATTTCTCTTGTATTGAGGCAATCTGAGAGGAGAAGCCAACCGAAAACTTTTATCTTGATTGTAACTTTGGATTTCCACAGCCAATGGTATGTCTTGTGAGCTTTGACATCCCTGAAGCAGAACTTATAAAATCTTCGTGCAGTATATTCTGTAGAGCCCCATGAATAATACCAGAAGTCTCTAGTGGTCGGGTCATCATTTAAGACAATATTGGCGACACGACGCTGGATGTCACGAACTTCTGCATGGGCCTCAATGGAGAGGGGTAGTTGAAACGCCTCATCTAAGGAACAGATGCGCAGAAAATTTTGGACTGAGACATCCTCATTATTGGCAAACGAAAAGGCCCGCGGGTGTGAGTCTGCTAGGGGCTGATCAAGCTAGAGATCTTTCCACATGAGTATTTTATCACCATGGTTAACCTCAACTTTGGAGATGCCACGATAGATTGGAGTTAGTTTGAGGACATCCCTCCACCAAAAAGAGCCACATGGATCAGAAGCATGCGGAATCTTGTCTGTGTAGTATGTGGACCAAACGAGATCAACCCAGGGGAGGTCATGCTGATTATAGAATTTGTGCAAATATTTCAGGAGAAGAGCGTCACTTTGAAGTTTTAAATTGATGATCCCGAGGCCTCCACTTTCTTTTGGGCGACAAATCCTGTCCCAGGCAACCAAAGAGTTGCATTTCTCTCCCTGCTCCGTCTTTTTTGTCCAAAGACATCTTCGCCGAAGCTTATCCAGTAGTTCCAAGATTTTTGGAGGAAATTTGAGTGTGCATAGAGCAAAGATGATGAGCGAGGTGATGACTGTGTTTAGCAGTGAAAGTTTGGCCCCATACGACATCATGGAGAGAGTAGAGGATAATCTTCTTTCCACAGAGCGTACCATCGGCATTAGATCTTGGACAGAGGGTTTACCAGTCCCCAAGGGAAGACCTAGGTAAGTGAAAGGCATTGTGCCAACTTTGAATTCAAAGATGTCAGCAAGTTCATTTGTAAGGGTATCATCACAGTTCATCGGTATGAGTGTGGACTTATGGAAATTTATCTTAAGACCAATGGAAGTGGCGAAATCATTAAGGATCCCTTTCATAGTATGTGCTTGAGCTATAATTTTTTTATTAGGAGATAGCATTTTTTATTATTAATGGATAGCATTTTTTATATTAAAGATATGTAATTTTTTAGTAAGAGATAGCATTTTTATTATTAAGAGATAGCATTTTTTATATTAAAGAGATAACATTTTTTATGAAGAGATAACAGTTTTTATTTTTAAGAGATGACATTTTTATTATTAACAGATGGCATTTTTATTATGTAGAGTTAGCATTTTTATTATTAACATGTGGCATTTTTGTGTTTTGATATGGCATTTTAGTTTCATTAAGATATGGCACTATTTTTATCATGGCATTATTTATTTATTTGTTGTGTTCACATGGCTCTTTTTTGTTCATGCCATTTTTTGTCCTGATGATGGCAGTTTTAAAGTTTTTAGCATGGCATTTTTCATTTTTGTAGTCCATACATCTTTTAAATCATAATCACTGTATATTTATAAAGTTAGAGATGTACCATTTTTTCAATAAAATACTTGCATGCATTTTTTCCATATGTTAGATTATGGTAATTTAGGGGATTTTTATTGTTAAGGAAGTTTTTCGAAAAATAATTAAATAAAATTGACTGGGCCTGTGGCCCAATAAAGGTTCGTCCTGGGGCCTCCACCTGGGAGCTGCTTTCCTCGGGAGCTCTTATACGGCGCTGTATGCGCCCGTTGGCGTTCCTGTGAGTGACAAAAAGCGACATCAAAAAGAAATAAGAGGTTGCTAGGATTCGAATGTCGGATCACAACGTTGCGAGTCAACTGCACTAACCTCTAGACCAAAGCAACTTTGTTGTCCACAACAAGAAAACAGTCCTACTTAACATTTTATTTGAGTGAAATGTTACATATACCCAATATAAATTATCTGAAAAAAAGGAAAATATAAATTTGATAACAATTTCATGGATTTTGAAATAAGTTCACCAAACTAAAGAAAAAATGAAAAAATTCATCAACTTTAAAAAAAATTCATCAATTTCCAAAAGAGTTCATTGAGTTTGCAAAAAATTTCATTGAATTCAAAAAAAGTTCATCGGTTTGACAAAAAGTTCATCGATTTTAAAAAAAGTTCATCAATATTCTGAAAAAAAGTTCACAATTTTTTAAAAAGGTCACAACTTTAAAAAAATCATCACTTTTGAATAAAGTCCGCAAATTTGAAAAAAGTTCATCAATTTTTGAAAAAAAGTTCACCGGATTTGAACAAAGGTTCATCGATCTTGAAAAAATTTCGTAAAATTGAAAAACATTCATCAAATTGAAAAAAGTTTGTTGATGTTAAAAAAATATCAATTTTGAATGAAAAGCTAATCTAAGTTGAAAAAAGTTTATCGATTTTGAATTAGTTTGTGCATAAAAAGTAAATAAAAAAGGAAAAAACATGAAGGAAAAGAAACAGAAGAAAACAAAACGAAAAACCAGTCAAGAAAAAACACACAACAAGAAAAAAAAACGCCTGGCAAAGTATAAAAGAAGAAAAGGAAGAGAATTATCACGATGTGTTGTCTTTCCCATTTGCCTGATGTGAGTGGAAGTTAGACTACAGGTCGCAGGCTCGAATTTCTCTACAATCACTTTTTGCGTATTGACCAGAATTAAATGTGTGTGATGGGCCGGCCCAGAGCGGGAGCGCTGCAGGCGCCTGTTAGTGAACATGCACTATAACTGACGCCTGCAGCGCCAAATAGGGTTTGCCGCTTTCCTTAGCGAATGAACTACGGGAGCTCCTATTTTCCGCGTTCTGCAGCAAATATACGCCCCGTCGCACAGGGGGCGCCGACTAGGGCAGCCCATTCAGTGTACGTCGAATACGAGCGTGAAAAAAACGCAAGAAAGGGTAGCCCTCGGTGGCAGGGAATCGAACATGGGACTTCTTGCTTGCGCGAGCTCAGTGGGCACCACTGCGATAGAACTGGCTTGTCAACCGAACTACAGCGGAAATCTAAAAGAAACTAAGTACAGTTCCGGACTTAACACTGTTTAACAAAATCCTGATCTTTTTCCCAAATTTTCTGAACGTACAGTTTTTTCACAAACGCGAACAAAGTTTATGAAAAGGAACACATTTTGAATTTCCAAACATTTTTTAAAACAAGAAGGTTTTGGAATTTGTGAACAATTTTTTAAAGCACGAACATTTTTTGAATCTTGAGAACAAATTTCGAAACGCAGAAATTTTTTTGAAGCGCGAATAATTTTCTAAAGAACAAACATTTTTTGAATTTTGAGAATTTTTTTTGGAAATAGGGAACAATTTTGAAAAATCCCGAACAAATTTGGAAGCATGAATTTGTTTTGAATACATAAACAAAAAAATGAAATCCGGTACATTTTCTGAATTTTGAAAGTTTTGACTATTTAATGAGAACATTTTTGATAACATGAACGTTTTGGGACTTGTGAATAATTTTTAGAGCACAAACTTTCTTCGAATCTTGATAAATTTTTTGGAAACAGAGAAATTTTTTTGAAGTGCGAACAATTTTTTAAAGCATGAACATTTTTTGACGCAATATGCGTCAAATAGGTTTTTCCATGAACTACTACCTCTGTCCTGGCTTATTTATCTCCATTGTATTTCGTGCCAAATTTTTATCATAGATTGAACTAACAACAGGTTTATGCATGTCACAAAAATTATATCATTAAAAACTATGTTCAAATACGAATCCAACGATATAATTTTTATCGACATGCATTAACATTTTGTTAGTTAAGTCTTTGGTCAAAATTTGCACAAATTACAAAGGGGACCTATAAACATGACGGAGGTAGTAGTTCGTTGGAGATCGTTCCTTGGTTGACAGACATCAGATATTAGGGTCTTTTTTTGGTCTATTGTTGTTTTATATTAGAGATGCGGATCAATTATAAAAGCTTCATCAGAAAGGAGAAAGCATCCTCACATAATGAAAAATTACACTGAGGTCTCTAGACCACCGAACGACCACTAGCACCAGTGGCGGGCCGTTGTCGCCATTCCCCTATGAAAGTTGGCCCGACCTTATCGATGACAAGTCTTTGTGAACATGACACTAAGGATCAAGATGTGCATAATGAATCACTTAGTGGAAGGTACCTCGGGATGCCGACGGATGTAGGTTGCTCCATCAATGGAACATTTAGATATCTCAGGGATAGAGTCTAGAAAATGATAAGAGGTTGGATGGAGAAACTCTTGTCAGTTGATGGTAAAGAAGTATTAATTAAATCGATGGCGCATGAACTCCCGTGTCCTCAATGGCTTGTTTTAGATTACCTGGTAGTCTTTGTGAGAATTTAACATCTATCATACATAAGTTTTGGTGGGGCAGCAAGCATGACAAACGAAAGCCAAGTTGGGTCTCTTGGGATGATATGACGTCTCCACAAATTTGCGAGGATTAGGGTTCCGGAACCTGAAGGTTTTCAACTTGGCACTATTGTCTCGATAGGCATGGCGTATACTCATGAACCCACATCACTCGGTGCAAGGATTTTGAGGGCAAAATACTTTCTGTCCTGTTCATTTATGGATGCTGAACTTGTTACACATCCTTCACAAGTTTGGAGGGCAATGCTAGATGGTCAGGACATTTTGCACCTAGGAATAAGAAGAAGAATCGAAGATGAGGAGACTACGCACATTTGGCCTGAAAACTAGATCCCTAGGGATCGGATGATGAGGCCACTTGCCCCTCAATGTGCAAACCCTCTGGTGCTCGTGTTTCAGTTGATTTATGCTTCAACGGCATCAAGAGAGAGGACCTTGTGTGCGACACTTTTGTTCCCTATGACGCATTGGCGATTTTGGGAATTCCCATTTACACACAGCGCATACCTGATTTTTGGGCTTGGTCAGCGGATCATAAGGGTCGGTTTTCAGTACGTTCAACATATGACATGATCCTTAGAACAAAAATACAACCTGAAGAATGGTTGGAAGCACAACAGGGCATCTCCAATGGGCATTAGGACTTGGATGGCTAGTCGTTAATTTGGAAGATGAGGGTTCCTTCTAAACTCCTAGCCTTTGCATGGAGATTGACTCATCAATCACTTCCTATGGGTGATTTGCTTCATCACGACAACATGGCACTTGCAGCTGGAGACATAGCCTACTTGATTGTAGTATGGGCTGGAGCGTTTGGGCCCTTTCTGACAAGCAAATGGACAAGCATATGTGTCAAAATTCTGAACCCAGTGACAAGGAGTGGGTCTCTGCCATGAATGATTCACTTTCACAGGAGGAATTTACAAAAATGATCGTGACTCCTTGTGCGATATGGATCTCCCAAAGGAAAGCGATCCACAAGGATATATTCCAGAGTCCATTATCTACCCATGGATTTGTTTTATCTTTCCTGTCAGATATTCAAATTTTGCAGAAGCATACGGTAACCAGACAGACAGCTCAAGTACCCAGGCCAAGCCGGACCCCTCCGTCGACAAATTATGTGAAAATCAATGGTGATACAGTAGTGTCACGGGATGGCGATTTTGGTGCTATGGGAGAAATCTGCAGCGACCAGAGGGTGCTTTGATGGGCGCATCTACTCTTTACTTCTTGCATGTGGTTGACCCTCCTACACTCGAGGCTCTAGCAATTAGGGAAGCTTTGTCCCTTGTTAAGGAAACTAGATGATTCCCCGCGCGTTGCTGCGGGAATGTATGGTCAAAAAATAAACATTGATGATTAATGTAGAATGATGATTTTGATGATCAGATTACTCTTTCAGTCACATGGAATAATGTTATGAGTTCAAGGGGAAAGAGAAATTTACTTTTCACTATCCAATACAATTCTATGTGTAGGTGCTAATAACGGGAATTTTGCACCAACCAAAATTTGGAAGTGCATTATCAAAGACTTGGTCATTACATACTTCCCAAATGCACCAAGTCTCTGAATAGCAATTTCCATGGCAAATAGTTTGTTTATCTATTCTTTAACAATCTCTATCCCTCCAATAATTTAGTTGCCTGTTCTCCATTAGCATTGCAAGGCAAAAGTAAATTCCAAGGAAAATACAGCTATATTCCTTGACATGAGTACTTGAGCCGGCGGAACATTTCCAAAGCAAATTGAAATGGAATAAAAGATCCCTCAACTTTTAATATGCCCGCCAAAAGACTAAGGCACGCCATGGAATCAGGAGCCCTGCTGGATTAGTAACGGTGGATGTCAATAAGGAAGCTCGTAGTTATACAAAATAGCAATAGATGTATTACTGTTCCCAGCAAAAAGATTGATCACATGACGTCATGACATGGGAGGATAAAAGACATATGCATCAAGTAGCAGAACGGAGCAAGAACACAGCCCACTTTTTAATTTTTTTGCATTTATTCTCAGCATAGATTAATTATACAATTAGATAAACAATACTGCCATGAGACCATACAGAAAAGATCCCTTGCCAGACCACAAGTGAAAGGCAAAAAAATCGTAAGCGAGAGTAATAAACATGGTCACAAAACTGATGGCACCTCGATTGGTAATGGCCAATTAGCAAAGGAGAACGCCCTCAATGTTGTGGTTCTCTACCGTATATTCCATGAAGATCTGCCCCATGTTACTCACAATAAGAAGGGAACATTACTTGGAGATGCCAAATCATTTTAAAGCAACCGAAAGATGAAGATTTTAGCACCCACTTCACTACTACTTTGGCAAATTTTGGGTCATCCCCACAATCAAATTGACAAAAAAAGGAATAATCCAATGAGTCTACACCACCAACAAAAACAAAATCATGTACATTTCATAGAAATGTACATATTAATATAGCAACAAAGTCCAACGAATTGATATACTGAACCCTTTACAAACTGGTGATGCACAAATATTGAGCCATACATAACTGGTGATTATTTGCTAGATTTAGGTGGCAATGATTACCATGAAGGTCACGATAATGGGAATGAAGAAAGCATTGTGAATGAAAAATCAGAATATAATTTGGAATCTCATACGTTCAAAAGAACTCTAGTGCTGCAAAAATTAAACAGTGTAGGAACTATGAAGTTTCCTTAGAGGAAGACAAAACATATCTTACCATCATAGTGCAGCGATGAAGTATTTTTCAAGCATAAAAAAATCATTGGTTGTCAACGATATACCAGACATATGGTGTTGAATGACAGAACATTGATGCACTTTTAATATGTAATCCATGTCTTCATCTGTTGGGATGACAATATAGATCCCAAAGTTCTCCGTACAGTGCCGAAACATGAGTGGTATGACATCAACTTCACTGATTTATATCTTCCATATTTCAAACGAAGTTGTCATGTGGCCAAAGCCCCCAGCCAACTTCTTGAAAAAGAGAACGGACCTGTCATGACACTGAAATAATCACAATGGTGTGCATCGGATCCTATAATTATGATACAATACATGTTCTTTTGAGACCAATATAATGCAAGAGGGAACGTCCGATTAACTTTGCATGACCAGGTAGGCATGAGACAATTTTGGAGCAAAGGTGCAGACACCAACCTGATGTTGAAAACTATGGGACCGATGCCGCTCCACTATCTGAAGGGGTTTTTTTTGCGGGAGCACGGGAAGTCGATTGTTGAGAGGCGGCGGCATCGTCGCTTCCGTGCAGCAGGGAGGTGGCGAAGGTCGTGCTTTAGGAGGCAGAGTCGTCGTGGTGGCCGGGGTTGGGCGCCTCGAATCTGCAGCGTGGTAGTTCTGCACCGGATCTCCCTCCCCCTCTCCCCTACCTCCGCCGCCCCCACCCATCACCATCTCTCCCTAGATTAGATCGAGACGCAGGTGAGGCGGCGGCCAGCCAGATCGGTGTCGCCATGGAGGTGGCCCAGTCGAGGTCCTCGCACGCCAGGAGAAGGAGAGGAGGATGCGGCGGCATGGGGTGCCTGTGCTCGCCCGCGTGGAAGAACGCCGGAGCGGTCGGCTGCGGGCATCGATGGTGCGTGGGTAGTGAATGGTGGCATCGCCTGCTGCCAGGGATAAGAAGAGATCGACCGATGGGCTTCTCTTGATCGGTTATTACGCCGCCTCATCAGTTACGGAAGCCCAAAGAGCCTCGCTTATGATTTTGTTACCCCTGAAACAAAAAACAAAACGGCTTGTTGATACTGATCTGGCGAGCAATAATATTATGTGATGGGTAAAAAAGTTAATTATTAAAATAAATGATGATGTGGCAGTTAGTGGGTTGCTCCTATTTAGTATTGATGATGTGGCATGGTGATGATGTGGATAGTGTGCATGTTGAAAGAATAGGTAGAAATGGGGAGCAACTTCTTAAGAATGTTAGATTTATGCTCATCGGATTTTTGTCTCATCGGACCACAAATTAATTATGGAAGAAATCAAGAGCGGGAGCGCGCCTACTTATGGAGCAGTGATTACCGAAATTAATGATTGTTCTTACATTTTGTTTGTTGTATATTTAGTCATGAATTTAGAACTTCAAATGTTGAGGCTCGCAATCTAGCAAAGCCGGGTCTTACATTAGGGGTCTGTCTCCATGTTTGGTTAGGCCAGCCCTGAGATCTTCTCTTCGTCCTGTAAACGTTGTGACGACTTAATAAAGCTTGCGAGTTTGTTTTTAAAAAATGTCAGAAGTACTCTCTGTGCACCCATATTGTTTTTTGTATTTAATTTTGCTATACATTATGAAGTAATTTCGCAACACAAACACTATATGGATCTACCATATTACAAATTTTCAGCACCAAACTCAATATGTAGTTTGATAAACAAAAAAAAACAAATTTAACATCAATAGTGATAATGGGCATAAATCCTAAACCGGTTTGAACATGCTAATATGCATTTTTTTTTCTATTGCATGATTTATTTTTCTATGTAGCTACGCACAACATAGACAAATGTATGCTCTACAAACATCTCCAAAGATATTTTTATGTTATATGTTGCATAACTTCTTGGTACCATATTTATTGATCTTTCATAAAATGGTGCGAGCATCTATAAGCTTCATAATTTATCCACAAAGACACATGCAACTTGTCACACTATACCATTTTAATTCAACATAACACAAGTATGTTTTTAAGGGAAATTAAAATTGTGCAACAGACAAAACCATAATTGATACTCCCTCCGTCCCAAAATAAGCGACGTTGATTTAGTATGAACTTTAATACTAAATCAACGACACTTATTTTGGGACGGAGGGAGTATTTAACAATTCACTTGTGCTGTTAACTATTTCAAATCAATTAATATCCAATTTTAGTATGTATTATATGTTAAGTGTGTTAGACCAAAGAAATTATAATGAAATAAAAAAACAATCTTAATCTGTCAGGTGCAAGTTACAGCAATAGAAATGGCATAGACATGACAATCTTAATCTTGCGAGACATCAGGCCAAGTGATGTTCAGTGATACATTCAAACGTAACAGATAACATCATTCATGAACAAGGACATCAGTATTCATGAGTAGAAGCATTAGGGATGGGTACCTTTGAGAACCCTGCAGGACCTGAGGTAGCAGCCTCATCAGCGAACAAGGCAGATTGCCAGTAGGTGGTAAAACCCGCTCGTCTGGGACAGATCTGCAGCAAAACAGAACCGTCAGTGGCTATCAACAAGGAAGGGGGAGATGCTGATTCTCGAACTCAAGATAGGTGGGGTTGGAAGGGAAGGGGGCTTACATTGTTGCAGATTCAGATCTACGAGAGGCCACATGCATCCACTGGTGCTTTGGATCGGCCATCTTATCCCTGAAGAAGGGAAGCCAGGAAAGACGTCAGAAATCAAGAGATCCAGTGCGAGGAACATTGCAGAAATGGATCTGCATCGATGGAACAAACCTAGAGGTGTCGGTGCGGTCAACTCCTGACGAACCCCCGACCTCTCCTCCGATCGCCATTGATGACGGTGACACCTGTTTGGAGGGAGAAGAGAGAAGGCGCTTGAGAAAAAACCCACGGATCCAAACTGAAGGAAATATGCCCGAGAGGCAATAATAAAGTTGTTATTTATATTTCCTTATATCATGATAAATGTTTATTATTCATGCTAGAATTGTATTAACCGGAAACTTAGTACATGTGTGAATACATAGACAAACAGAGTGTCACTAGTATGCCTCTACTTGACTAGCTCGTTAATCAAAGATGGTTAAGTTTCCTAGCCATAGACATGAGATGTCATTTGATGAACGGGATCACATCCTTAGAGAATGATGTGATTGACTTGACCCATCCGTTAGCTTAGCACTATGATCGTTTAGTTTATTGCTATTGCTTTCTTCATAACTTATACATGTTCCTATGACTATGAGATTATGCAACTCCCGAATACCGGAGAAACACTTAGTGTGCTATCAAACATCACAACGTAACTGGGTGATTATAAAGATGCTCTACAGGTGTCTCTGATGGTGTTTGTTGAGTTGGCATAGATCGAGATTAGGATTTGTCACTCCGATTGTCGGAGAGGTATCTCTGGACCCTCTCGGTAATACACATCACTATAAGCCTTGCAAGCAATGTGACTAATGAGTTAGTTGCGGGATGATGCATTACGGAACGAGTAAAGAGACTTTCCGGTAACGAGATTGAACTAGGTATTATGATACCGACGAATCTCGGGCAAGTAACATACCGATGACAAAGGGAACAACGTATGTTGTTATGCGGTTTGACCGATAAAGATCTTTGTAGAATATGTAGGAACCAATATGAGCATCCAGGTTCCGCTGTTGGTTATTGACCGGAGATGAATCTCGGTCATGTCTACATAGTTCTCGAACCCGTAGGGTCCGCACGCTTAATGTTCGATGACGATCGGTATTATGAGTTAATGTGTTTTGATGTACCGAAGGTAGTTCGGAGTCCCGGATGTGATCACGGACATGACAAGGAGTCTCGAAATGGTCGAGACATGAAGATTGATATATTGGAAGGTTATGTTTGGAAACCGGAATGGTTTCGGATGAGTACGGGCATTTACCGGAGTACCGGGGGGTTACCGGAACCCCCCGGGGAGTTAATGGGCCTCGATGGGCCATGAGGAACAGAGGAGGAGGCGACCAAGTGGTGTGGCGTGCCCCCCAAGCCCAATCCGAATTGGGGAGGGGGGCCGGCCCCCCTTTCCTTCCCTCTCCCTCTTCCCTTCCTTCCCCCTCCTAGTTGGACTACAAAAAGGGGGAAACCTACTCCTAGTAGGAGTAGGAATCCCCCCTTGGGGCGTGCCATAGGAGGCCGGCCCTCCCCCTCCTCCACTCCTTTATATACGGGGGAGGGGGCACCCCATAGACACACAAGTTGATCTTAGCCATGTGCGGTGCCCCCTTCCACATATTTCCACCTCGGTCATGTCGTTGTAGAGCTTAGGCGAAGCCCTGCGTCAGTAACTTCATCATCACTGTCGGTGTCAAAACCGGCGGATCTCGGGTAGGGGGTCCCGAACTGTGCGTCCAGGCGGATGGTAACAGGAGACAAGGGAAACAATGTTTTTACCCAGGTTTGGGCCCTCTTGATGGAGGTAAAACCCTACGTCCTGCTTGATTAATATTGATGATATGGGTAGTACAAGAGTAGATCTACCACGAGATCAAGGAGGCTAAGCCCTAGAAGCTAGCCTATGGTATGATTGTTGTATGTTGAAGTTGTCCTACGGACTAAAACCCTCCGGTTTATATAGACACCGGAGAGGATTAGGGTTACACAAAGTTGGTTACAATGGTAGGAGATCTGATTATCCGCATCGCCAAGCTTGCCTTCCACGCCAAGGAAAGTCCCTTCCGGACATGGGACGGTGTCTTCAATCTTGTATCTTCATAGTCCTGGAGTCCGGCTGAAGGTATAGTTCGGCCATCCGAACACCCCCTAATCCAGGACTCCCTCAGTAGCCCCTGAACCAGGCTTCAATGACGACGAGTCCGGCGCGCAGATTGTCTTCGGCATTGCAAGGCGGGTTCCTCCTCCAAGTTCTTCATAAAAGATTGTACACACTAAGAATAGTGTCCGGCTCTGCAAAATAAGTTTCCACATATTGCCATAGAGAGAATAATATTAACACAAATCTAATCTGCTGACGTATTCCGCAGCGTGACATCACACTACAGCCAAGCCTTTATTCGAATCATTTTTACTTCCCCACCTCAGCACGTTTCGCGAGGCGGTTTCCTTGGCACGTCTTGTCAAAGCAGAGATCGTGTCCCCTTTATTTACGGGATTCTCATCAATGCGGACGTGGGTAACCCAATCGTGCCCGTTAGCATGTTTTCTCGATTAAAGGCTAGTCCCAAACGGTTACGGGGAGGGCTCTTGGTATCCAACCTCTTATAAAGAGACAAAGGCTTTACTGCTTTCTTTCAATCTCAAACGAGTTCGCCCGTCGCCTCGAGTCCCAACACTCTAGGCTCTAGATTTCCGGCGCTTTGGACCTTTGGCAATGTCCGGTTCCGACCTTCAAGGCCGATGGATGCCCTCCTTCGTCACGGAGGAGGATGTGGTAAAGTTCAGAGAGGCCAGGTTCTTGACCGGCGAAATTTCGCACAGGCTACCCGCTCAAGGGCAGGCCGTTCCCAGCCCCCAGCCTAGTGAGAGCATGGTGTTTGTGTCTCACTTCCTTCGGGGGTTAGGCTTCCCAATGGACCCCTTCGTGAGGGGGCTGATGTTCTATTATGGGCTGGAATTCCACGACTTAGCTCCGGAGTCGATCCTCCATATTTCCTCATTTATCGTCGTGTGTGAAGCGTTCCTTCGTGTTACTCCTCACTTCGGATTATGGCTCAAGACCTTTAAAGTAGGGCCGAAGATGATCGAGGGACGGCACGCAGAGTGCGGAGGCGCTGTTATAAGCAAGAACGCCGACGCTCCATGGCCCGAGGGCTCTTTTCAAGAGGAGCTCGGCTTATGGCAACGGGAGTGGTTCTATATCACCGCTCCCAGGGGCACCAAGTGGGTGGCATTGCCTGCCTTTCGCTCGGGCCCCCCACAGCAGCTAGGGTCGTGGGCCAATAAAGGCCCAGACTGGGGGCCATCTAAGGACGTGCCTTTGTTGCAGGGCCAAATTAGGGATCTCTTAGAAGGAGACCTTAGCTTGGTCAAAGTGATGCAAGTCATGCTGATCCGCCGAACCCTGCCCGGCAAACATCGTTCCCTTCGTCTGTGGGAGTTTAATCCGGAGGGACCACGAGCTCTCCAGCATTTTATGGGCGCAACGCCCGTGGAGATGTATAAACTGTTTTACGGATCACAAGCAATGTGTCCGGATTTGACCGAGGACGCAGGTCTAAGCTGCAATCGCCCGGATACTCAAGTAAGTAGCCTTGTGCCCGGACTCGCCATCCGTATAGTTGTTATAAACTTGCCCCCTAAAGAGCTGTCCCTTTAAACAGGAGTGGATAGCGAAAGCAAAGCTGATCAGGTGTCCGGCTCCCCTCCCCGAGACCAGGCCGGATCCCGTGCTAGTCAGGATGTTGAAGATTGTGCCTTTGGGAGAGAGTGAAGGAGGGGACAAGGAAACTATGGCCTCCTCGAAGGAGGCTGTTCGGGAGGAAGGAACCAAAAATTCCTCTCCCCAAGGGAAGAAAAGGACCGCCTCTGAAGACCCGGAGGCCGTGGCCTCAAAACGGGGGAAGAAATCCTCATCAGAGGGTCCTGCGCCGAGGGATACCTCGGCCGAACTATGCCCTCAAGGGGATCAGCCCTCCAGCGAGCCATAAGTAGAGAAAGATTTTCTTTTGGAAAGATAAGGGAAATCCTTGCTTTATATCTAAGAAGATTAATTGAAATTTTACCTTGTAGCTCGGACCTCAGCCCTTCTCAGCAGAGCTCGTCTTCGGGGGACCTTCTTCCAGAAATGATGGAGAGCAGAACGCCTCCTTCTGCCGCACCACTTGGCGAGGTGAGCGACCCTGAGGTGTCGTCGCGGAGGGTTTCTCCGAATCCGGCAGGGGCGGAAGATAGTCATGTGGCCCCCCAAGGTTCTCCATGTCCGTCCTTCGAAAGAGGCCATGGGACAAGTCCGGCACCGTCTAGTGCTCGGCCGGAGGATCTGAAGAATCTGCTGGGGCGAGCTTCTATCTCAGAGGAGCACCGTGCATTGATGAGCATGGTGACTGAAAGGATTTCGTCCGCGGAAAGCGGATTGCACGAGGCCATCAGAAGTTTACTGACAAGTTTCGAGGTACGTGAAATAATGTACACTTTTGACAGTTGCGCATAAATAAGATGCGCCCTGTGTAGATAGTAGCCCCTGAGACTCTGTGCGTTGTCAGAAGTGACGACGCGCAGAGCATCATAATCCCAGGTCTAAAATGCCGGCTTTGAATGCAGGTGGCGAAGTGTCCGGAATGCAGCCAAACTGATGATTTTGCCGAGCTAAAGCGGCAACTTGACGTGGCCAATGCCGACATCGTGCTTGTTAACAAGCGGCTTGACGAGGCGCAAAGTATGTAATCCCTCCCGCGACACCTTGCAAGAGGGGCTTATGCCAGTATCTTACAATATGTGCGTTTGATGGCGCGGCCGCGGTGGAGAGTCTTCGGGCGGAACTTGCCCGAGCCAAGGAACAAGCCAGAAAGAGTGATGCGGCTGCCGAGAAAGCCCTTGAGGAGCTGAGAGCCGAACAAGCTGCTCACTGCCGAAGCAAGAAAGAGATGGCCGAAATGGCCGTGAAGCTTAAAAGCGCTACTGACCGTTGCAAGCTTCTTGAAAAAGAAGACCGGGCGAAGCCATCGGAGTTGGAGAAGGCCGTTGCTGATGCCAAGGATGCTCGCTCTGCGATGAGAGCTGCGAAGGAGGAGCTGCGTCAGGCCGGAGAGATCACGGCTGGGAAGCCCTATATGCTGCGGAGGAAGTTTTGTGATCCTAAGCATGCTCCGTTGGACCGACTGTGGAGTACAGCGGACACCTATCTGGATTTGGCGGCAAGTGCTGCCGATGTGACCGAACACTTTCGAGATCAGAAAGATTGCGAAGTGGAGAAACTCTTCTGGTCGCAGTTCCATAATCCAGAGCGTCCACTCTCAGTGGCCGATCGCCTGGCCGAATGGGCCGAGCTGAATAGGTTGTCCAGACTCGCCATGAAGTGCGTCATGAGTCATTTGTGACCGGAGAAGTCGGAGCCGAAGAGTTATTTCAGCTTGGTGCAGCAATTCCTTGGTGTGGTGCCGCGTATCCATGCAATGAAAAGGTCAGCATCCATAGAGGGTGCGCGGATGCTCTTGCCCGTGTCAAGACATACTGGGCGGAAATGGAGATCACCGTTGTTGCATCCCGAGATTCGGACAGAAGCCGAGTACCTGCCGAGCACTATTTTTAGGAAGTTATGCAAGGCGCTCGTGTAATAGAGACGCAGTGCTCGAAGGATGCTATCTTCGAATAGCATATATGATTGTAAAACGATATTTTGATACATTATAGGAACTTTTTATACTTGTGCCCGCAAGTATTTTAACACCTCCTGTGCGGCCGTTTATATAAAATCTGAAAGATGCAGTCGTCGGCTTCAGCCCCCACGCACATAATGCTGGGGTGTTCGCAGAAGGCGCTTTTTCACACTTAATCCAACATCTTTGTCCTACAAAGGAGGTGATAGCGCAGCGAACTAGGCAAATCGGACTATAATGCTTTATCACTTTCACTTAGCCATAGGAGCTTGATAGTGAGGCTACTTAGATAGCCTCTGGTGGCGACTGCGCTTGCCCGAATTCGGGGCGCGTACGTGCCTGGCCGGGAAACGGCCCTTCGTTAAAGCGGAGGAATCCTATAGATTCCGGTGAGTCCTCGAGTGGTTGACCAGTCTCACGTTATATCATGACAGTCAGTTTTCGGCTTTCTCTACTGAGGTGCTCGCCTGGCCGAACCAGGGCACAATCGCAGTAGTTCTCCTGGTCCTACCTTAGCCGATAGAGCGGAACATAAGGTAGCCGAACACAGGAGCCGGGCAACCCAACATTTGACCAAAGACATGATTCATAGCTGATGCATATAAGGCCAAAACTCGCAACGCCGAACACTCCCTAAGGTCTTCGGTCTTTATGAGTGCGGGCGGGAAAACACCCTTTGTTAGAAGCCCCTAGTGTCCAGGTACGCGCAAAAATTTCTGACGTGGCCACATGCCAAGACGCCAGTCTCTCCTTGGTTATTAGAGAAAACCAGGGGATGTGTATCAACAAGAGACAGTAAAAAAATGTTTACGCAGGGTCTTGATCTGAAAAGAATCCTGTGAACGGGTCCCTACTGCACGTCTGCGCCTCTGTCTCCGTTGTGCTGTATCCTAGACGGGCGCAGCACGATGTTCATCTGTAAAAGAGAGGAACTTAATTGAAAAGAGGTCATGCCGAACAGGAGTTTATATAAAATAAACAAAGCATAAAGGAAAATATGTAAAATTGAGCTTTATTGTCTATTATTTTACAGGTGTGTAGCCCCTAGAACAGGGGTGTACGGCTATTAAGCCTTTATCGATGATAGTTTGTATACCGAACTCGTCTATCCGTGTCCGTGGTCATGATGACCTGTTGAGATGTTTTGGTTGGTGAAGCCATCTTATTGTGGGGCTGATAAAGCGGCCGCACAATCCTCCGCTCGGGGGAGGCGCACTCAGTGCTTCCCCTGCAAAGAGATGATGCCTCGTGGACCGGGAATCTTAAGCGTAAGAGATGCATAATGCGGTATTGCGTTAAAGCGGGCGAAAGCTTCGCATCCCAGCAGTGCTTGATAGCGACTCAAGAATGGGACGATGTGGAAAGTCAGCTTTTCGTGGCGGAAGTTATCGGTAGAGCCGAATATAACTTCGAGCCGGAGAAAACCCATGCAATGGGTGTCCGGACCTGGCGTTACCCCTTGAAAGGAGGTTTTGTTGTGGCGAATTCTTCTTGGGTCTATCCCCATGTGGCGGATTGTGTCCTGATATATCAGGTTTAGACCGCTGCCGCCGTCCATCAAGACATTTATAAATTGGAGTCCGCCGATTATTGGATCGAGTACCAAGGCGGTCCAGCCTGTGCTCCTGGTACTTCTAGAGTAATCCAGATGGTCGAAGATGATTGGTTTTGACAACCAGTGGCGAGACTCCTTTGGGATAGGCCGTGTGGCGCGTGCCTTTATGGGCACCACGTGTTTTGTTATGTGAAGTAAGTTTACTGTTTTTACTTCTTATGGAAAATTCTTTTGTTTCCTGGTGCTCTGCTTTTCAGGTTCGTCATCGTCTTCGCTTGGTGTGTCGAGCCCCTTGTGTTCGGCATTGAGTCTGCCGGATTGTTTGAAGACCCAACAATCTCTGTGGGTATGGTTGGCAGGCTTCCCGGGAGTACTGTGTATTTGACATATCCTGTCCAGCATTTTGTTTAGGTTGGACGGATCGTCCCTATTATCCTGGAGGGGCGGCTTTTTCTGATTCTGCCACAAGCTTTTAAATCCGGCATTGACTGCCGTGCTCTTCGGACTGTTTTCCTTAGTCCGGTGACGGTCCTTGTTGCGTCGCGGTTTTCCGTTTCCATCCCTAGTTTCTGATGTACTTGGGTCGCTGGTGCTACGTCTTGCCAACCAGCTGTCCTCTCCTGCGCAAAAGCGGGTCATGAGGCTTGTTAGTGCAGCCATTGTTCTTGGCTTTTTTGGCCGAGGTGTCAGGCGAGCCATTCGTGGCGGACATTATGCCTAAAGGCTGCTAAGGCTTCGGCGTCCGGACAGTCGACTATCTGATTCTTTTTAGTAAGAAATCTGTTCCAGAATTGCTGAGCTGACTCTTCGGTTTGTTGAGTTATGTGACTGAGATCGTCTGCATCCGGAGGGCGGACATAAGTCCCTTGACAGTTTGCTGGGAAAGCATCCTCGAGCTCTTCCCAACTTCCAATTGTGTTTTCAGGAAGGCTTTTAAGCCAATGCCGGGCTGGCCCTTTAAGCTTAAGGGGTAAATATTTTATGGCGTGGAGATCATCTCCTCTAGCCATATGTATGTGGAGGATATAATCCTCGATCCAGACTCCAGGGTCTGTTGTTCCGTCGTACGCCTCTATGTTTACGGTTTGAATCCCGCTGGAAATTCATAATCCAGGACCTCATCGGTGAAACATAGAGGGTGTGCGGCTCCCCTGTATTTGGGTGTGCCGTGATGTTCGGATACTGGTGTTGTTGCATTGCTTACGGAAGCTTGCTTTCTTGGCCCATAAATAGATCTAGCTGGGCCATCTTTCTGGTGTGAATCCTTGAGTGGGTCGCGTGATGGCTTGAGTGCGGCACCGCCTGCTACTTTATGCTGGCCATGGGGTCGTCTATCCGACCAGGTGGCTTTCTTACTTTTTGACTGCGGGGGCTCTAGGGCCTCCTCATCAAATTCAGGCAGCAGTTTTCGCTTCGGATATGTTTTAGTGCGGCGACTGCCGCCGTATTTGTCTACGGTGTTTAGTACTTTGCTCCATCTGATTCTGAGTGCGTCCTCCATAGTTTTTAGCTTCCGCTTCTGCTTTTTTAGGCTGCGAGCGGTTGCAACGAGCCTTTTATGGAGGTTCTTATGCTCCGTGGGCTTATCCGGCGTAAAGTCGTCCGGAATGCCGTTTTCGCCGGGGACGGGTTGTTTGGTTTCTTTATCTGAGTTGCCCTGTTCGGACGGTTGCTCTAAGGCATGCTCGTCGTCTGCCGGCTCATCCTGCTCTATGGCTAGATCCGTATCGAGGCGGGGCTTGGAGCGGCGTTTACGCCGCTGCTTTCTTGCTTTTCGAGAGATCGATCCCTCGTTGCATCCCTGTGTTCCTACTTGTCGCTTCCTTTAGGGGTATCCACCATGTACACATCATGAGATGAGGTGGCTGTCCAATGCTCTATAGGCGTTGGTTCATATGCTTCTCCTGCATCGTCGTCCATACCGTCGATGTCTTCGGAGTCGAAGTTGAGCACGCCGTTTAAATTATCGACGGTGGCTACCAAATGGGTGGTGGGTGGGCTTTGAATTTCTTCATCGTCTGTATCCCATCCTTGCTGACCGTAGTCCGGCCAGGGCTCTCCTGACAAAGAGAGAGACTTTAGTGACTTCAGAATGTCACCGAAGAGCGAGTGCTGAGAGATGTCTGCGGTGGTAAACTCCATAATCGGCGCCCAATCGGATTCGATCGGCAGGGGCGCGGAGGGCTCGGAGTCCGAATAGGAGTCCGGCCACTCGGAGTCATGGATCTTGCAGAGTGTGGGGCTGGTGTTCGGCTCGATCGCCTCTGAGATCGCAGCCCCCGAGGTGGCGTCCATCCGCTCGTCCTCGATCAGTGCAGTAGGCTCCGAATCAATGGTCGGAACCGATGCGTGTGCGGCCTGCAAGGCACTGTTCGGCGGCAGAGCTAGATCATGCCCATCGAGACAGTGCAGCGCGCTTGGCTGTGGTTCGGATCCGTCGAAGATCAAGTCCCCGCGGATGTCAGCCGTGTAGTTTAAGCTTCCAAACCTGACCTGATGGCCAGGGGCGTAGCTTTCGATCTGCTCAAGGTGGCCAAGCGAATTAGCCCGCAATGCGAAGCCGCCGAAGATGAAGATCTGTCCGGGGAGAAAAGTCTCACCCTGCACTACATCATGGTTGATGATCGAAGGAGCCATCGGGCCTAAGGGTGACGACACAAAGGAACTCTCAATGAAAGCACCAATGTCGGTGTCAAAACCGGCGGATCTCGGGTAGGGGGTCCCGAACTGTGCGTCCACGCGGATGGTAACATGAGACAAGCGACACAATGTTTTTACCCAGGTTCGGGCCCTCTTGATGGAGGTAAAACCCTATGTCCTGCTTGATTAATGTTGATGATATGGGTACTAAAAGAGTAGATCTACCACGAGATCAAGGAGGCTAAACCCTAGAAGCTAGCCTATGGTATGATTGTTGTATGTTGAAGTTGTCCTACGGACTAAAACCCTCCGGTTTATATAGACACGGGAGAGGGTTAGGGTTACACAAAGTCGGTTACAATGGTAGGAGATCTGATTATTCGCATCGCCAAGCTTGCCTTCCACGCCAAGGAAAGTCCCTTCCGGACACGGGACGGAGTCTTCAGTCTTGTATCTTCATAGTCCTGGAGTCCAGCTGAAGGTATAGTTCGGCCATCCGAACACCCCCTAATCCAGGACTCCCTCAATCACCGTCAAGACGCCGTCGTGCTGACGAAACTCTCCCTCGACCTTAGCTGGATCTAGAAGTTCGAGGGACGTCACCGAGCTGAACGTGTGCAGATCGCGGAGGTGTCGTGCGTTCGATACTTGATCGGTTGGATCGCGAAGACGTTCGACTACATCAACCATGTTACTTAACTATTCCGCTTTTGGTCTACGAGGGTACATGGACACACTCTCCCCGCTCGTTGCTATGCATCTCCTACATAGATCTTGCGTGATCGTAGGAATTTTTTTGAAATACTGCGTTCCCCAACAGTGGCATCCGAGTCAGGTCTATGCGTAGATGTTATATGCACGAGTAGAACACAAAGAGTTGTGGGCAATAATGGTCATACTGCTTACCAGCATGTCATACTTTGATTCAGCGGTATTGTTGGATGAAGCGCCTCAGAACGACATTACGCATACGCTTACGCGAGACTGGTTCACTGACGTGCTTCACACACAGGTGGCTACTGGGTGTCTGTTTCTCCAACTTTAGTTGAATCGAGTGTGACTACGCCCGGTCCTTGTTGAAGGTTAAAACAACAAACTTGACGAAAAATCGTTATGGTTTTGATGCGTAGGTAAGAACAGTTCTTGCTAAGCCCGTAGTAGCCACGTAAAACTTGCAACAACAAAGTAGATGACGTTTAACTTGTTTTTTCAGGGCATGTTGTGATGTGATATGGTCAAGACGTGATTATATAAATTGTTGTAAGAGATGATCATGTTTTGTAACACAGTTATCGGCAACTAGCAGGAGCCATATGATTGTCGCTTTATTGTATTAAATGCAATCGCCATGTAATTGCTTTACTTTATTACTAAGCGGTAGCGATTGTCGTAGAAGCAATAGTTGGCGAGATGACAAGGATGCTTCGATGGAGATCAAGGTGTCAAGCCGGTGACGATGGTGATCATGACGGTGCTTTGAAGATGGAGATCAAAGGCACAAGATGAGGATGGCCATATCATATCACTTATTTGATTGCATGTGATGTTTATCTTTTTATGCATATTATTTTGCTTAGTACGGTGGTAGCATTATAAGATGACCTCTCACTAAATTTCAATGTAGTTCGTCGTGCCGAGACACCACGTGATGATCGGGTGTGATAAGCTCTATGTTCATATACAACGGGTGCAAGCCAGTTTTGCACACGCAGAATACTCGGGTTAGGCTTGACGAGCCTAGCATATGCAGATATGGCCTCGGAATACCGAGCCGAAAGGTCGAGCGTGAATCATATAGTAGATATGATCAACATAGTGATGTTCACCATTGAAAACTACTCCATCTCACATGATGATAGGACACGGTTTAGTTGATATGGATCACATGATCACTTAGATGATTGATGATTAGAGAGATGTCTATCTAAGTGGGAGTTCTTAAGTAATATGATTAATTGAACTTTAATTTACCATGAACTTAGTACCTGATATTATTTTGCATGTCTACGTTGTTATAGATAAATGGCCCGTGTTGTTGTTCCATTGAATTTTAATGCATTCCTAGAGAAAGCTAAGTTGAAAGATGATGGTAGCAATTACATGGACTGGGTCTGTAACTTGAGGATTATCCTCATTGCTGCACAGAAGAATTACATCCTGGAAGCACCGCTAGGTGCCAAACCCGCTGCAGGAGCAACACCAGATGTTATGAACGTCTGGCAGAGCAAAGCTGATGACTACTCGATAGTTCAGTGTGCCATGCTTTACAGCTTAGAACCGGGACTTTAACGACGTTTTGAACATCATGGAGCATATGAGATGTTCCAGGAGTTGAAGTTAATATTTTAAGCAAATGCTCGGATTGAGAGATATGAAGTCTCCAATAAGTTCCACAATTGCAAAATGGAGGAGAATAGTTCTGTCAGTGAGCATATACTCAGAATGTCTGGGTACCACAATCACTTGACTCAGCTGGGAGTTAATCTTCCAGTTGATAGTGTCATTGACAAAGTTCTTCAATCACTGCCACCAAGCTACAAGAGCTTCGTGATGAACTATAATATGCAAGGGATGGATAAGACGATTCCCGAGCTCTTTGCAATGCTAAAGGCTGCGGAGGTAGAAATCAAGAAGGAGCATCAAGTGTTGATGGTCAACAAGACCACTAGTTTCAAGAAAAAGGGTAAAGGGAAGAAGGGGAACTTCAAGAAGAACGGCAAACAAGTTGCTGCTCAAGTGAAGAAACCCAAGTCTGGACCTAAGCCTGAGACTGAGTGCTTCTACTGCAAAGGGACTGGTCACTGGAAGCCGAACTGCCCCAAGTATTTGGCAGAGAAGAAGGATGGCAAAGTGAAAGGTATATTTGATATACATGTTATTGATGTGTACCTTACTAATGCTCACAGTAGCGTCTGAGTATTTGATACTGGTTCTGTTGCTAATATTTGCAACTCGAAACAGGGGCTACGGATTAAGCAAAGATTGGCTAAGGACGAGGTGACGATGCGCGTGGGAAATGGTTCCAAAGTCGATGTGATCGCCGTCGGCACGCTACCTCTACATCTACCTTCGGGATTAGTTTTAGACCTGAATGTTATTTGGTGCCAGCGTTGAGCATGAACATTATATCTGGATCTTGTTTGATGCGAGACGGTAATTCATTTAAATCAGAGAATAATGGTTGTTCTATTTATATGAGTAATATCTTTTATGGTCATGCAACCTTGATGAGTGATCTATTTTTACTAAATCTTGATAGTAGTGATACACATGTTCATAGTATTGAAGCCAAAAGATATAAGTTTAATAATGATAGTGCAACTTATTTGTGGCATTGTCGTTTAGGTCATATTGGTGTAAAGCATGAAGAAACTTCATGCTGATGGGCTTTTGAAATCACTTGATTATGATCACTTGATGCTTGCGAACCATGCCTCATGGGCAAGATGACTAAGACTCCGTTCTCCGGAACAATGGAGCGAGCAACCGACTTATTAGAAATAATACATACTGATGTATGCGGTCCAATGAGTGTTGATGTTCGCGGCGGATATCGTTATTTTCTGACCTTCACAGATGATTGGAGTAGATATGGGTATATCTACTTGATGAAACGTAAGTCTGAAACATTTGAAAAGTTTAAAGAATTTCAGAGTGAAGTGGAAAATTATCACAACAAGAAAATAAAGTTTCTACGATCTGATCGTGGAGGAGAATATTTGAGTTACGAGTTTGGTCTTCATTTGAGACAATGCAGAATAGTTTCGTAACTCACGCCACCCAGAACACCAAACGTGATGGTGTGTCCGAACGTCGTAATTGTACTTTATTAGATATGGTGCGATTTATGATATCTCTTACTGATTTACCGCTATCATTTTGGGGTTATGCTTTAGAGATGGCTGCATTCACGTTAAATAGGGCATCATCTAAATCCGTTGAGACGACACAATATGAACTGTGGTTTGGCAAGAAACCTAAGTTGTCGTTTCTTAAAGTTTGGGGCTACGATGCTTATGTGAAAAAGCTTCAACCTGATAAGCTCGAATCCAAATCGGAGAAATGTGTCTTCATAGGATACTCAAAGGAGACTGTTGGGTACACCTTCTATCACAGATCCGAAGGCAAGATATTCATCGCTAAAAATGGATCCTTTCTAGAAGGAATTTCTCTCGAAAGAAGTGAGTGGGAGGAAAGTAGAACTTGATGAGGTAACTGTACCTACTCCCTTATTGGAAAGTAGTTCATCACAGAAATCAGTTCCAGTGATTCCTACACCAGTAAGTGAGGAAGCTAATGATGATGTGTTGGAAATATGCCCTAGAGGCAATAATAAATTAGTTATTATTATATTTCCTTGTTCATGATAATTGTCTTTATTCATGCTATAACTGTATTATCCGGAAATCGTAATACACGTGTGAATACATAGACCATAATATGTCCCTAGTAAGCCTCTAGTTGACTAGCTCGTTGATCAATAGATGGTTACGGTTTCCTAACCATGGACATTGGATGTCGTTGATAACGGGATCACATCATTAGGAGAATGATGTGATGGACAAGACCCAATCCTAAGCCTAGCACAAAGATCGTACAGTTCGTATGCTAAAGCTTTTCTAATGTCAAGTATCATTTCCTTAGACCATGAGATTGTGCAACTCCCGGATACCGTAGGAGTGCTTTGGGTGTATCAAACGTCACAACGTAACTGGGTGACTATAAAGGTGCATTACAGGTATCTCCGAAAGTGTCTGTTGGGTTGGCACGAATCGAGACTGGGATTTGTCACTCCGTGTAAGCGGAGAGGTATCTCTGGGCCCACTCGGTAGGACATCATCATATGCGCAATGTGACCAAGGAGTTGATCACGGGATGATGTGTTACGGAACGAGTAAAGAGACTTGCCGGTAACGAGATTGAACTAGGTATTGGATACCGACGATCGAATCTCGGGCAAGTACAATACCGCTGGACAAAGGGAATTGTATACGGGATTGATTAAGTCCTTGACATCGTGGTTCATCCGATGAGATCATCGTGGAACATGTGGGAGCCATCATGGGTATCCAGATCCCGCTGTTGGTTATTGACCGGAGAACGTCTCGGTCATGTCTGCATGTCTCCCGAACCCGTAGGGTCTACACACTTAAGGTTCGGTGACGCTAGGATTATGAAGATATGTGTATGCAGTAACCCGAATATTGTTCGGAGTCCCGGATGAGACCCCGGACGTCACGAGGAGTTCCGGAATGGTCCGGAGGTAAAGAATTATATATAGGAAGTGCTGTTTCGGCCATCGGGACAAGTTTCGGGGTTATCGGTATTGTACCGGGACCACCGGAAGGGTCCCGGGGGCCCACCGGGTGGGGCCACCTGTCCCGGGGGGCCACATGGGCTGTAAGGGGTGCGCCTTGGCCTATATGGGCCAAGGGCACCAGCCCCTATAGGCCCATGCGCCTAGGGTTTCCATATGGGAGGAGTCCCACTAGTGGAAGGCACCTCTAGGTGCCTTGGGGGGGAGGGAAACCTCCCTTGGGCAGCCGCACCTAGGAGATTGGATCTCCTAGGCTGGCGCACCACCCCCCCTTGGCCCTCCTATATATAGTGGGGGAGAGGAGGAACTTCACACACCAGCCCCTGGCGCCTCCCTCTCTCCCCGTTACGTCTCTCTCTCGTAGTATAGGCAAAGCCCTGCTACTGTGACGCCCTGCATCCACCACCACGCCGTCGTGCTGCTGGATCTTCATCAACCTCTCCCTCCTCCTTGCTGGATCAAGGCATGGGAGACGTCTCCGTTCCGTACGTGTGTTGAATGCGGAGGTGCCGTCCGTTCGGCGCTAGGATCATCGGTGATTTGAATCACGACGAGTACGACTCCATCGACCCCGTTCACTTGAACGCTTCCGCTTAGCGATCTACAAGGGTATGTAGATGCACTCTCCTTCCCCTCATTGCTAGTCTCTCCATAGATAGATCTTGGTGACACGTAGGAAAATTTTGAATTTCTGCTACGTTCCCCAACAGTGGCATCATGAGCTAGGTCTATGCGTAGATTCATGCACGAGTAGAACACAAAGTAGTTGTGGGCGTTGATTTTGTTCAATATGCTTGCCGTTACTAGTCTTATCTTGATTCGGAGGCATTGTGGGATGAAGCGGCCCGGACCAACCTTACACGTACTCTTACGTGAGACCGGTTCCACCGACAAACATGCACTAGTTGCATAAGGTGGCTAGCGGGTGTCTGTCTCTCCTACTTTAGTCGGATCGGATTCGATGAAGAGGGTCCTTATGAAGGGTAAATAGCAATTGGCATATCACGTTGTGGTCTTTGCGTAGGTAAGAAACGTTCTTGCTAGAAACCCATAGCAGCCACGTAAAACATGCAAACAACAATTAGAGGACGTCTAACTTGTTTTTGCAGGGTATGCTATGTGATGTGATATGGCCAAAAGGATGTGATGAATGATATATGTGATGTATGAGATTGATCATGTTCTTGTAATAGATGATCATGGAGCCCCAAGATGGAGATCAAAGGAGCTACATGATATTGGCCATATCATGTCACTATTATTTGATTGCATGTGATGTTTATCATGTTTATACATCTTATTTGCTTAGAACGACGGTAGTAAATAAGATGATCCCTCATTAAAATTTCAAGAAGTGTTCTCCCTAACTGTGCACCGTTGCTACAGTTCGTCGTTTCGAAGCACCACGTGATGATCGGGTGTGATAGATCCTTACGTTCACATACAACGGGTGTAAGACAGATTTACACACGCAATACACTTAGGTTGACTTGACGAGCCTAGCATGTGCATAGACATGGCCTCGGAACACAGAAGACGAAAAGTTCGAGCATGAGTCGTATAGAAGATACGATCAACATGAAGATGTTCACCGACGTTGACTAGTCCGTGTCACGTGATGATCGGACACAGCCTAGTTCACTCGGATCATGTAATCACTCAGATGACTAGAGGGATGTCTATCTAAGTGGGAGTTCATAAGATGAACTTAATTATCCTGAACATAGTCAAAAGGATTTTGCAAATTATGTCGTAGCTCACGCTTTAGTTCTACTGTTTAGATATGTTCCTAGAGAAAAATTAGTTGAAAGTTGATAGTAGCAATTATGCGGACTAGGTCTGTAGACTGAGGATTGTCCTCATTGCTTCTTAGAAGGCTTATGTCCTTAATGCACCGCTCAGTGTGTTGAACCTCGAACGTTGTCTGTGGATGTTGCGAACATCTGACATACACGTTTTGATAACTACGTGATAGTTTAGTTAAATGGTTTAGAATTGAGGCACCAAAGATGTTTTGAAATGTCGCGAAACATATGAGATGTTTCGAGGGCTGAAATTGGGATTTCAGGCTCGTGCCCACGTCAAGAGGTATAAGACCTCCGACGATTTTCTTAACCTGCAAACTAAGGAGAAAAGCTCAATTGTTGAGCTTGTGCTCGGATTGTCTGAGTACAACAATCATTTGAATCAAGTGGGAGTTGATCTTCCAGATAAGATAGTGATGTTTCTCCGAAGTCATTACCACCAAGCTGCTAGAACTTCGTGATGAACTATAATACATCAGGGACATATATGATGATCCTTGAGATATTCGCGATGTTTGACACCGCGAAAGTAGAAATCAAGAAGGAGCATCAATTGTTGATGGTTAGTAAAACCACTAGTTTCAAGAAGGGCAAGGGCAAGAAGGGATACTTCATGAAACAACAATTCAGCTGCTGCTCTAGTGAAGAAACCCAAAGTTGAACCCAAACCCGAGACTAAGTGCTTCTGTAATAAAGGGAACAGCCACTGGAGCAGAATTACCCTAGATACTTGGTAGATTAGAAGGCTGGCAAGGTCGATAGAAGTATATTGGATATACATTATGTTAATGTGTACTTTACTAGTACTCCTAGTAGCACCAGGGTATTAGATACCGGTTCGGTTGCTAAATGTTAGTAACTCGAAATAAAAGCTACGGAATAAACGGAGACTAGCTAAAGGTGAGCTGACGATATGTGTTGGAAGTGTCTCCAATGTTGATATGATCAAGCATCGCACGCTCCCTCTACCATCGAGATTGGTGTTTGCGTTGAGCATAGACATGATTGGATTATGTCTATCGCGATACGGTTATTCATTTAAGGAGAATAATGGTTACTCTATTTATTTGAATAATACCCTCAATAGTCTTACGCCTGAAATGAATGGTTTATTGAATCTCTATCGTAGTGATACACATGTTCATGCCAAAAGATAGTAATGATAGTACCACCTACTTGTGGCACAGCCACGTAAGTCATATCGGTATAAAACGCATGAGGAAGCTCCATGTTGATGGATCTTTGGACTCACTCATTTTTGAAAAGTTTGAGACATGCGAACCATGTCTATTGGTGTATATGCATGAAGAAACTCCATGCAAATGGATCGTTTGGACTCACTTGATTTTGAATCACTTGAGACATGCAAATCATACCACATGGGCAAGATGACTGAAAGCCTCGGTTTCAGTAAAATGGAACTAGAAAGCAAATTGTTGGAAGTAATACATTTTGATGTGTGCAGTCCAATGAGTGCTGAGGCATGTAGTGGATATCGTTATGTTCTTACTTCACATATGATTTGAGTAGATGTTGAGTATATTTACTTGATGAATCACGAGTCTGAATTATTGAAAGGTTCAAGTAATTTCAGGGTGAAGTTGAAAGATCGTCGTGACAAGAGGATAAAATATCTATGATATGATCATAGAGATGAATATCTGAGTTACGAGTTTGGCACAAAATTAAGACATTGTGGAAATCGTTTCACAACTAATACAGCCTGGAACACCATAGTGTGATGGTGTGTCCGAACATCATAACTGCACCCTATTGGATATGATGCATACAATGATGTCTCTTATCAAATTACCACAATAGTTTATGGGTTAAGCATTAGAGACAACCACATTCACTTTAAATAGGGCACCACGTAATTCCGATGAGATGACACCGTATGAACTATGGTTTAGAGAAACCTAAGCTGTCATTTCTTAAAAGTTTGGGGCTGCGACGCTTATGTGAAAAAGTTTCAGGCTGATAAGCTCGAACCCAAAGCGGATAAATGCATCCTCATAGGACACCCAAAACAGTTGGGTATACCTCCTGTCTCAGATTCGAAAGCAATAAAGGATTGTTTCTAGAATCGGGTCCTTTCTCGAGGAAAAGTTTCTCTCGAAAGAATTGAGTGGGAGGATGGTGGGGACTTGATGAGGTTATTGAACCGTTACTTCAACTAGTGTATAGCAGGGCACAAAGAGTTGTTCCTGTGGCACCTACACCAATTGAAGTGGAAGCTTATGATAGTGATCATGAAACTTTAGATCAAGTCACTACCAAACATCGTGGGATGACAAGGATGCGTACTACTTCAGAGTGGTATGTAACCCTGTCTTGGAAGTCATGTTGCTAGACAACAATAAACCTACGAGCTATGGAGAAGCGGTGGTGGGCCTGGATTCCGATAAATGGCTTAAGGCCATATAATCCGAGAGAGGATCCATGTATGAAAACAAAGTGTAGACTTTGGCAGAGTGGCTCGATGGTCGTAAGGCTGTTGAGTGCAGATGGATTTTAAAAGGAAGACGGACAATGATGGTAAATGTCACCATTAAGAAAGCTCGACTTGTCGTTAAGATGTTTTCCGACAAGTTCAAGGAGTTGATTACGATGAGACTTTCTCACTCGTAGCGATGCTAAGAGTCTGTTGAAATTATATTAGCGATTACTGCATTATTTATGAAATCTTGCAAATAGGATATCAAAACATTGTTTCCTCGACAATTTTCTTGAGGAAAGGTTGTATGTGATACAACCGTAAGGTTTTGTCAATCCTGAAAAGATGCTAATAAGTATCCAAAGCTCCAGCAATCCTTCTGAGGACTGGAGTAAGCATCTCGGAGTTGGAATGAACGCTTTGATGAGATGATCAAAGGTTTTGGGTTTATATAATGTTTATGAGAAACTTGTATTTCCAAAGAAGTGAGTGGGAGCACTATAGAATTTCTGATGAATATGTGTTGTTGACATGTTGTTAATCAGGAATGATTTAGAATTTCTGGAAACATATAGGGTTATTGGAAAGTGTTTTTCAATGGAAAGCCTGGATTAAGCTACTTGAGCATTGAGCATCAAGATCTATAAGGATAGATCAAAACGCTTAATAGTACTTTCAAATGAGAACATACCTTGACATGATCTTGAAGGTGTTCAAGATGGATCAGTCAAAGAAGGAGTTCTTGCCTGAGTTGTAAGGTATGAAGTTAAGACTTAAAGCTCGACCACGGCAGAATAGAGAGAAAAGACGAAGGTCGTCCCCTATGCTTAAGACATAGGCTCTACAGTATGCTATGCTGTGTACCGCACCTGAAGTGTGCCTTGCCATGAGTCAGTCAAGGGGTACCAGAGTGATCCAAGAATGGATCACAGGACAGCGGTCAAAGTTATCCTTAGTAACTAGTGGACTAAGGAATTTTCTCGATTATGGAGGTGATAAAGAGTTCGACGTAAAGAGTTACGTCGATGCAAGCTTAACACCTATCCGGATAGCTCTTAGTAGAGATACCGGATACGTATAATGGAGCAACAATTTAGAATAGCTCCAAGTAGAACAGTTATTTGGAATAGCTCCAAATAGAGCATGGTAGCTACATCTAGGAGATGACATAGAGATTTGTAAAGCACACACGGATCTGAAAGGTTCGGACCCGTTGACTAAAACCTCTCTCACAAGCAACATGATCAAACCTAAAACTCATTGAGTGTTAATCACATAGTGATGTGAACTAGACTACTAACTCTAGTAAACTCTTGGGTGTTAGTCACATGGCGATGTGACCAGTGAGTGTTAATCACATGGCGATGTGAACTAGATTATTGACTCTAGTGCAAGTGGGAGACTGTTGGAAATATGCCCTAGAGGCAATAATAAATTAGTTATTATTATATTTCCTTGTTCATGATAATTGTCTTTATTCATGCTATAACTGTATTATCCGGAAATCGTAATACACGTGTGAATACATAGACCATAATATGTCCCTAGTAAGCCTCTAGTTGACTAGCTCGTTGATCAATAGATGGTTACGGTTTCCTAACCATGGACATTGGATGTCGTTGATAACAGGATCACATCATTAGGAGAATGATGTGATGGACAAGACCCAATCCTAAGCCTAGCACAAAGATCGTAAAGTTCGTATGCTAAAGCTTTTCTAATGTCAAGTATCATTTCCTTAGACCATGAGATTGTGCAACTCCCGGATACCGTAGGAGTGCTTTGGGTGTATCAAACGTCACAACGTAACTGGGTGACTATAAAGGTGCATTACAGGTATCTCCGAAAGTGTCTGTTGGGTTGGCACGAATCGAGACTGGGATTTGTCACTCCGTGTAAGCGGAGAGGTATCTCTGGGCCCACTCGGTAGGACATCATCATATGCGCAATGTGACCAAGGAGTTGATCACGGGATGATGTGTTACGGAACGAGTAAAGAGACTTGCCGGTAACGAGATTGAACTAGGTATTGGATACCGACGATCGAATCTCGGGCAAGTACAATACCGCTGGACAAAGGGAATTGTATCGGGATTGATTAAGTCCTTGACATCGTGGTTCATCCGATGAGATCATCGTGGAACATGTGGGATCCATCATGGGTATCCAGATCCCGCTGTTGGTTATTGACCGGAGAACGTCTCGGTCATGTCTGCATGTCTCCCGAACCCGTAGGGTCTACACACTTATGGTTCGGTGACGCTAGGGTTATGAAGATATGTGTATGCAGTAACCCGAATATTATTCGGAGTCCCGGATGAGATCGCGGACGTCACGAGGAGTTCCGGAATGGTCCGGAGGTAAAGAATTATATATATGAAGTGCTGTTTCGGCCATCGGGACAAGTTTCGGGGTTATCGGTATTGTACCGGGACCACCGGAAGGGTCCCGGGGGCCCAGCGGGTGGGGCCACCTGCCCTGGGGGGCCACATGGGCTGTAAGGGGTGCGCCTTGGCCTATATGGGCGAAGGGCACCAGCCCCTATAGGCCCATGCGCCTAGGGTTTCCATATGGGAGGAGTCCCACTAGTGGAAGGCACCTCTAGGTGCCTTGGGGGGGAGGGAAACCTCCCTTGGGCAGCCGCACCTAGGAGATTGGATCTCCTAGGCTGGCGCACCACCCCCCTTGGCCCTCCTATATATAGTGGGGGAGAGGAGGAACTTCACACACCAGCCCCTGGCGCCTCCCTCTCTCCCCGTTACGTCTCTCTCTCGTAGTATAGGCAAAGCCCTGCTACTGTGACGCCCTGCATCCACCACCACACCGTCGTGCTGCTGGATCTACATCAACCTCTCCCTCCTCCTTGCTGGATCAAGGCATGGAAGACGTCTCCGTTCCGTACGTGTGTTGAACGCGGAGGTGCCGTCCGTTCGGCGCTAGGATCATCGGTGATTTGAATCACGACGAGTACGACTCCATCGACCCCGTTCACTTGAACGCTTCCGCTTAGCGATCTACAAGGGTATGTAGATGCACTCTCCTTCCCCTCGTTGCTAGTCTCTCCATAGATAGATCTTGGTGACACGTAGGAAAATTTTGAATTTCTGCTACGTTCCCCAACATGATGATCATAAAACTTCTGATCAAGTTACTACCGAACCTCGTAGGTCAACCAGAGTAAGATCCGCACCAGAGTGGTATGGTAATCCTGTTCTGGAGGTCATGTTACTTGACCATGACGAACCTACGAACTATGATGAAGCGATGCTGAGCCCAGATTTCGCAAAATGGCTTGAGGCCATGAAATCTGAGATGGGATCCATGTATGAGAACAAAGTGTGGACTTTGGTTGACTTGCCCGATGACCGGCAAGCCATAGAGAATAAATGGATCTTCAAGAAGAATACTAACGCTGACGGTAATGTTACTGTCTACAAAGCTCGACTTGTTGCGAAAGGTTTTCGACAAGTTCAAGGAGTTGACTACGATGAGACCATCTCACCCGTAGCGATGCTTAAGTCCGTCTGAATCATGTTAGCAATTGCCGCATTTTATGATTATGAAATTTGGCAAATGGATGTCAAAACTGCATTCCTTAATGGATATCTTAAAGAAGAGTTGTATATGATGCAACCAGAAGGTTTTGTCGATCCAAAAGGTGCTAACAAAGTGTGCAAGCTCCAACGATCCATTTATGGACTGGTGCAAGCCTCTTGGAGTTGGAATATACGCTTTGATAGTGTGATCAAAGCATAAGGTTTTATACAGACTTTTGGAGAAGCCTGTATTTACAAGAAAGTGAGTAGGAGCTCTATAGCATTTCTGATATTACATGTAATTGTTGATCGGAAATGATACTGAATTTCTGAATAGCATAAAAGGATACTTGAATAAGAATTTTTCAATGAGAGACCTCGGTGAAGCTGCTTATATGGGCATCAAGATCTATAGAGATAGATCAAGACGCTTAATTGGACTTTCACAAAGCACATACCTTGATAAAGTTTTGAAGAAATGCAGAATGGATCAAGCAAAGAAAGGGTTCTTGCCTGTGTTACAAGGTGTGAAGTTGAGTTGGACTCAATGCCCGACCACTTCAGAAGATAGAGAGAAAATGAAAGTCATTCCCTATGCTTCAGCCATAGGTTCTATCATGTATGCAATGCTGTGTACCAGACCTGATGTGTGCCTTGCTATTAGATTAGCAGGGAGGTACCAAAGTAATCCAGGAGTGGATCACTGGACAGCATTCAAGAACATCCTGAAATACCTAAAATTTGCCACTCTATCCAGGTTCTGGTCTGGAGACTCTCCGGATAATCCAAGCACCTAAGCTGCAAGTATTAGGTGTGTTGTCGAGGCAAATATTCAAACTCTACATTGGAGCCACAGATTTTCAGCTAACATCAGCCTTCTATGCAAGTATTTTTTTCTCATTTTGGTTTGTCCAAAAAATGATTCCCATCAGCGTGACAACCACAATGCCCACCGTGAAGGTTTTAGCTATTGAATATGATGGCCCTAATCTTGATGCACTAATTGGCCTCCTCATTGTGAGTTGTAGTATTTGCCTGTCTGAACTAGTATCGCTTGTGCTTTAATACATTAACCAACTATCTTTACATTGTTGATTCTCTCCATCTACAGTTTAACGCACGGTCGTGGATGAAGATTGAAAGTGTGCAAAAATATGGCCCACTGGATCCAATTGAATGCCTCGAGAGCCATCTCAAAAGAGTGGTGTTGGAGGGCTACTCTGGGGACACGCCGAGTGTTGAATTTGCTAAAATTTTCGTTTTGAATGCGAAGGTGCTAGAAGAAATGAAATTTGGATCCATTTCACAGCCGCGACCGTGAATGGAAGTCTAATCAACACATGTGGTTACAAGTGGACAACAGAGTTTCTCGAGACGCTCGATTCGAATTCACAAGTCGTTATTGTAGGCATAATGGCATAGATAACAGTCATACACATGACTTGTCAATGGCCAATCCCTTCAAGTGCTTTGATGCTGCATGCAGAGTCGGCGCGGAATGCCTCTTTTGTAATTCAAAGTAATCCTCCCCTTATGAATCTCTGTTCCGTTGTGCTTGAATGTTACCCTACTTTAGTGATCTAAACGCTCTTATATTTCTTTACGGAGGGAGCATTTAGTATCTTTTCTGTTGACGTGATGTTTTAAGTTGTGAGCTGTTTACACCATCAGCTTGCTTCTGTACTGGCTTTAGACGGCAGGGCCTCTAATATTTCAAAAGCTATATTTTCTGTTTCGTTGTGCTGGAATGTTGGTATTTGACTCCTTTTCCATATATCTTGCAGCGGTTGTTTCTTTCCTGTGTGATGTAACATTGTAATCTGTTTACACTAGCAGCTACTATGCTTCTGAATCCTGAAACAATCTCTCTGCCTGCTCGATGTTCAGACAAACACCGGAGAAAGTGGTGTGCCTCATTTTGTAACAGGAGAAAGCGTCGAGGTGGCCAAAAACCAGAGGAAAGGAAATTGAACTCTTGTCAATTGATGGTAAAGAAGTATTAATTAAATCGATGGCGCCGGAACTCCCGTGTTCTCAATGGCTTGTTTCAGATTACCAGGTAGTCTTTGTGAGAATTTCACATCTATCATACGGGCAGCAAGCATAACAAACGAAAGCCAAGTTGGGTCTCTTGGGATGATATGACGTCTCCACAAATTTGCGAGGATTAGGGTTCCGGAACCTGAAGGTTTTCAACTTGGCACTATTGTCTCGATAGGCGTGGCGTATACTTCATGAACCCACATCACTCGGTGCAAGGATTTTGAGGGCAAAATACTTTCTGTGTTGTTCATTTATGGATGCCGAACTTGTTCCACATCCTTCACAAGTTTGGAGGGCAATGCTAGATGGTCGGGACATTTTGCACCAAGGAATAAGAAGAAGAATCGAAGATGGGGAGACTATGCACATTTGGCCTGATAACTAGATCCCTAGGGATCGGATGATGAGGCCACTTGCCCCTCAATGTGCAAACCCTCTGGTGCTCGTGGCTCAGTTGATTTATGCTTCAACGGCTTCAAGAGAGAGGACCTTGTGTGCGACACTTTTGTTCCCTATGACGCATTGGCGATTTTGGGAATTCCCATTTACACACAACACATACCTGATTTTTGGGCTTAGTTGGCGGATCATAAGGGTCGGTTTTTAGTACGGTCAACATATAACATGATCCTTAGAACAAAAATAAAATGTGAAGAATGGTTGGAAGCACAACAGGGCATCTCCAATGGGCATCAGGACTTGGATGGCTAGTCATCAATTTGGAAGATGAGGGTTATTTCTAAACTCCTAGCCTTTGCAAGAAGATTGACTCATCAATCACTTCCTACGGGTGATTTGCTTCATCACGGCAACATGGCACTTTCACCTATATGGAGGTATTCGATTTATCGGATTTCGAGCTAGCTGCCCTTTTCTTGCTCCTTGCCATTAGCGCAACCCTTTTCTTTTTCTTAGCTAGCGTAGTTTTTCACCTTCAAAAGAAGGCACCGGCACTTTTGTGGTGACCCCGGAGGGGTCCCGGGTTGCTTTGGCGCGCTTTGTGGGGCAGTGGACAACTGGAGACATAGCCTACTTGATTGTAGTATGGGCTGGAGCATTTGGGCCCTTTCCGAGAAGCAAATGGGCAAGCATATGTGTCAAAATTCTGAACCCAGTGACAAGGAGTGGATCTTTGCCATGAATGATTCATTTTCACAGGAGGAATTTACAAAAATGATCGTGACTCCTTGTACGATATGATCTCCCAAGGAAATGCCATCCACAAGGATATATTCCAGAGTCCATTATCTACCCATGGATTTGTTTTATCTTTCCTGTCAGATATTCAGATTTTGCAGAAGGATACAGTAACCAGACAGCCAGCTCAAGTACCCAGGCCAAGCCGGACCCCTCCGTCGACAAATTATGTGAAAATCAATGTTGATACAGTAGTGTCACGGCATGACGATTTTGGTGTTGTGGGAGCAATCTGCAGCGACCAGAGGGTGCTTTCATGGGCGCATCTACTCTTTACTTCTTGCATTTGGTTGACCCTCCTACACTCGAGACTCTAGCAATTAGGGAAGCTTTGTCCCTTGTTAAGGAAATTTATGCTCATCGGATTTTTGTCTCATCGGACCACAAATTAATTGTGGAAGAAATCAAGAGTGGGAGCGTGGCTACTTATGGAGCAGTGATTACCGAATTTAAGGATCGTTCTTACATTTTGTTTCTAGCATATTTAGTCATGAATTTAGAACTTCAAATGTTGAGGCTCACAATCTAGCAAAGCCGGGTCTTACATTAGGGGTTAGTCTCCATGTTTGGTTAGGCCAGCCCTGAGATCTTCTCTTCGTCTTGTAAACGTTATGACGACTTAATAAAGCTTGCGAGTTTGTTTTAAAAAATGTGAGAAGTACTCTCTGTGCACCCATGTAGTTTTTTGTATTTAATTTTGCTATACATTATGAAGTAATTTTGCAACACAAGCACTATATGGATCTATGATATTACACATTTTCAGCACCAAACTCAATATGTAGTTTGATAAACAAAAAACAAATTTAACATCAGAATGGGCAAAATTCCTAAACCGGTTTGAACATGCTAATATGCATAATTTTTCCTTTTTCTATTGCATGATTTAATTTTCTATGTAGTTACACACAACATAGACAAATGTATGCTCTACAAACATCTCTAAAGATATTTTTATGTTATACGTTGCATAACTTCATGGTACCATATTTATTGATCCTTCATAAAATGGTGCGAGCATATATAAGCTTCATAATTTATCCACAAAGAGGCATGCAACTTGTCACACTATACCATTTTAATTTGTCATAACACAAGTATGTTTTAAGAGAAAATAAAATTGTGTAACAGACAAAACCATAATTGATACTCCTTTCGTCCCAAAATAAGTGACGTTGATTTAGTATGAACTTTAGTACTAAATCAACGACATTTATTTTGGAACGGATGGAGTATTTGACAACTTAGTTATGTTGTTAACTATTTCAAATCAATTAATATCCAATTTTAGTATGTATTATATATTAAGTGTGTTAGACCAAATAAATTCTAATGAAATAAAACAAAAATAATAAGAGGGACCATGTATAAGTTCTGAATCAAAATGTGAGTGTCATTACTCATTAGTCTTCATGCAGAAATACATTAAGGTCTGAAAATATTAAGTGAAATATATCAATTACCTGATGCTTTTTTCCCTACGTCATGAAAAACTCATGGGCCCTTAGATTGAGTAACACGATATGCAGGTCATACAATTTAATATTGCAGTATAGATCACTAACATTCATAGAACAACTCCAAACATCAAGTTAAGAAGAGATGCAGTGGTTTGTATTGCCGTAACGAAATAGCTACAAATAGAAAGTTGAAACAACAAGAGGGATTATGTAAGATATTTTTATTACCAGCAAGATTTGCAACAGTACAAATTGCACTATCAAAAACTATAATCTTGTCAGGAAGATAACTGAAGTCGGAAGTTTAATTTTCTTCTGCGATCTCGAATGTAAAAATCAGTGGAGCGTGTACCCCTATTTGTCTCATAGATCGTCAAAACCTCCATGTCGTTGTACGGGGGGAGTTTTTGACCGCCTATTGGAGGGTGTGACTCCGACGATAGCCTCCCCACTCTTAGCACCCTGCCTAACCACTCAACAAGATCGAAGGTTGTGGGTTGGGTTCGTGTTCAGCGAGACCGAGTGTATGAGGGCATGGTTTGTCTAGTAGCTCGTCAAGGATTGTTCTGGGTCCGGCGACGGATCTATTCTTCTTCTCGGCGGGCTCATGTTTGGGCGGCCGCCGTGGGTATACACGTTTTGCCCCAGCTTTTCTGGGTTGCTCGGCATGGGTTGACTCCACGAGCATTTGTTGTGCCTTATAGGCGCTTTCCATGGCACAATATTTGCGTACCAGATCCGATAACTCGGTGAAGCTTTGCACGTGGCGACGGGCGAGGGAATTCAAAATTCCTTCGTCTCGGCAGTTAAACCAAAAGGTTGCTATGATTTCTTGGTCGCAGCAATCCATCATCCTGTCTTTGACCAGGAGGATTCTAGCCCAGAAGTGATGGACCGTTTCTCTGTGTTGCTGCTTTATGTACATTAAATCCCATATGCCAAGATTTCCCGACGTGGAGGGTGAGTGGAAAAAAACTTTGCGTTCCAATGAGTTGCGTATCCGGAACTTTGGCGGCGGTGTCCAGCACCATCGCAGTATTTGGTACGCCAAGTTCGAAATCTGGACTGTCAATTGCATGTTGTCATGTAGATTCGAGGTCATGTCTCAAGTCGAGGCTTGGTTCCAGGCTCTCTTCGGGGCGAACATCGGACTCCAGGTTAGACGCTTGGGCAGGATGATCGCAAACCCGGACACAACTTGTTTTTAATTTTGGTTATTGCAAGCCCTTGGTCAAGTCTTCGATGGTGGCGACGAGGTGTGTGACAGGTGGGATGTAAATTTCCCTATCATCAGGTTTAAGCCCGATCTGATTATAGACCGAGGATTGGCCGTCGGAGATTCCCAAGGCTCGAATCCGGTCCAGTAGATTATTTAGCAATGAAAGGTCTGTTGGGTCCATTTGCTCCGAATATCCGGGGCTCACCCACAAGAATAGCCTCTTTAGGGACGTTTGAGGTTGCGCCCAGGCGGTATTTGGCCAAAACTAGTTTGATCGATTTGACGGGGTCGGGCTTTAAGGCCGGGCTCCGTGTGACGTCAGTCCCCGCCTGGTTTACCGCACCCAAGGTTAAAGCATCGGGATCAGTAAGCTTTTCAAGGGGAGCTGAAGTTTTGTGAGAGTAAGATCTCCCTGGGAGTTGGCGGTGTACTCTAGGCCTCCGAACCTGATCTCCTGGCCGGGGGCGAAGTTTCCAACCTAGCCGATCGGATCGGCGCGTAGTATGACACTGCCAAACGCAAAAATCTGGTTGGGGACGAAAGTGTCCCTGGCGTGGATGGCATCGTTAAAGACTAGGCGGGCCATTGATCCTTTCGGCGATCCGACAATGGAACTCTCAATGAAAGTACCAATATCGGTGTCAAAACTGGCAGATCTCGGGTAAGGAGTCCCGAGATATGGATCTTGGATCAATGGGGAACAAGGGACAAAGGACACGATATTTACCCAGGTTCGGGCCCTCTCGAAGAGGTAAAACCCTATGTCCTTCTTGTTGGGGAACGTTGCAGAAAACAAAAAATTTCCTACGGTTTCACCAAGATCCATCTATGAGTACATCTAGCAACGAGTGATCAGATGCATCTACATACCTTTGTAGATCGCGAGCGGAAGCATTCACTAGAACGTGGATGATGGAGTCGTACTCGTCGTGATCCAAATCACCGGAGATCCTAGCGCCGAACGGATGGCACCTCCGCGTTCAACACACATACGGTCAGCGTGATGTCTCCTCCTTCTTGATCCAGCAAGGGGGAAGGAGAGGTTGATGAAGATCCAGCAGCACGACGGCGTGGTGGTGGATGCAGCAGGGATCCGGCAGGGCTTCGCCAAGCGTCTGCGGGAGGAGGAGGTGTAGCAAGGGGAAAGGGAGGCGCCAAGATGCAGGGGTGCGGCTGCCCCCTCCCTCCCCCCTTTATATAGGCCCCTGGGGGGGGCGCCGGCCCTTGGAGATTAGATCTCCCAAGGGGGGCGACGGCCAGGGGGTGGAGTACCCCCCAAGGCAAGTGGGGTGCCCCCCCACCCTAGGGTTTCCAACCCTAGGCACAGTGGGTGGGCCAAGGGGGGCGCACCAGCCCACTATGGGCTTGTTCCCCCTCCCACTTCAGCCCATGGGACCCTACGGGATGGGTGGCCCCACCCGGTGGACCCCCGGGACCCATCCGGTGGTCCCGGTACAATACCGGTGACCCCTGAATCTTTCCCAATGGCCGAAACTGCACTTCCTATATATAATTCTTTACCTCCGGACCATTCCGGAACTCCTCGTGACGTCCGGGATCTCATCCGGGACTCCAAACAACTTTCGGATTACTGCATATACATATCTTTACAACCCTAGCGTCACCGAACCTTAAGTGTGTAGACCCTACGGGTTCGGGAGACATGCAGACATGACCGAGACGCCTCTCCGGCCAATAACCAACAGCGGGATCTGGATACCCATGTTGGCTCCCACATACTCCTCGATGATCTCATCGGATGAACCACGATGTCGAGGATTCAATTAATCCCGTATACAATTCCCTTTGTCAATCGGTATTTTACTTGCCCGAGATTGGATCGTCGGTATCCCAATACCTCGTTCAATCTCGTTACCGGCAAGTCACTTTACTCGTACCATAATGCATGATCCCATGATCAAACACTTTGATCACATTGAGCTCATTGTGATGATGCACTACCGAGTGGGCCCGGTGATACCTCTCCGTCATACGGAGTGACAAATCCCAGTCTCGATCCGTGTCAACCCAACAGACACTTTCGGAGATACCCGTAGTATACCTTTATAGTCACCCAGTTACGTTGTGACGTTTGGCACACCCAAAGCACTCCTACGGTATCCGGGAGTTACACGATCTCATGGTGTAACGCCCTCGATGCGACTATATCTCCCACGTGTCGAGGCACGACTTAGAGGCATAATCGCATTGAAGGCATATGTCGCAAGTGAGGTAATGTTCACACTACCCATGTAATATAATAAGGAAAGAGATACATAGTTGGCTTACAATCGCCACTTCACACAATTACATGAATAAAGCATTACACCGACCAAATACACTCAAGGTCCGACTACGGAACCAAAATAAAAGAAGAACCCCAAATGCGACAAAGGTCCCCGATCGACCCCAACTGGGCTCCACTACTGATCAAATAGAATGAAACAACACAAAGGACAAGATCTTCATTGAGCTCCTCCTGAGCTTGGTTGCGTCATATCATACATCTGTCGGAAAGAAATCCTAAGAGCTACTTGAATTCCCACCTATGAAACTCCCGAACCTTTCCGGTTATGCAATCAGGTGTTGGGGATACAGGGGAAGCATAATATCTCACCCAAAACTAGCAAATCCTACATCCAGCTGTATCCATCCTTCAACACATAACCAAGAAGCCTTCGGAAATCATCTACCTCAACCTTCGAAAAGCATCCGTTATACAAGTTATGGCGATACTCCCGAACTCCCGCCCCAGTACTGGGTGGCGTCGAGGTTATCTCACCAACGAACCGCATAAAAGCGATTTTCGATGTCGGCGTACTAAACTCAGGTATTCCAGAACTGCAATGATAAAATTATGACGACAACACCTTAGAGCTCAACTCCCCGGGAAACTTCCACAAAACCCCTGACAGGAGGCACCAAGACAATGTTCTCGTCACATAACCATCGGAACGATTCCAAGATACCCGCGTGATCCTAAAATTTTTTTTAGTGAAATTTGAGAAGAGAAGAGTCAAAACTCTACATCAGGATGCCTTACCAGAGCGATGAGGAGACTGGGAAGTAAAAAGAATTCCTAAACTCTCCGATATATAATTCCTAAATGACTCAAAACATTTTTCTAGACACAGCTCGGCCGCTAATTACGATCAAGCAGTGGGGCTCCTAAGGTCGGGGAAGGCTCTGATACCAACTTGTAACGCCCTCGATGCGACTATATCTCCCACGTGTCGAGGCACGACTTACAGGCATAATCGCATTGAAGGCATATGTCGCAAGTGAGGTAATGTTCACACTACCCATGTAATATAATAAGGAAAGAGATACATAGTTGGCTTACAATCGCCACTTCACACAATTACATGAATAAAGCATTACACCGACCAAATACACTCAAGGTCCGACTACGGAACCAAAATAAAAGAAGAACCCCAAATGCGACAAAGGTCCCCGATCGACCCCAACTGGGCTCCACTACTGATCAAACAGAACGAAACAACACAAAGGACAAGATCTTCATTGAGCTCCTCCTGATCTTGGTTGCGTCATCTGCACGGTCTCATCGGCACATGCAATCTGGTTTTGGAAGTATCTGTGAGCCACAGGGACTCAGCAATCTCGCACCCTCGCGATCAAGACTATTTAAGCTTATGGGTAAGGTAAAGGTATGAGGTGGAGCTGCAGCAAGCGACTAGCATATATGGTGGCTAACATACGCAAATGAGAGCGAGAAGAGAAGGCAAAGCACGGTCGATAAAAGTATGATCAAGAAGTGATCCTAGACTACCTACGTCAAGCATAACTCCAACAACCGTGTTCACTTCCCGGACTCCGCCGGAAAGAGACCATCACGGTTACACACGCGGTTGATTCATTTTAATTAAGGTCAACTTCAGGTTTTCTACAACCGGACGTTAACAAATTCCCATCTGCCCATAACCGTAGGCACGGCTTTCGAAAGTTCAAATCCCTGCAGGGTGTCCCAACTTAGCCCATCACAAGCTCTCACGGTCAACGAAGGAATAGACCTCCTCCCGAGACATTCCGATCAGACTCGATATCCCGGTACAACAAGACATTTCGACAGGGTAAAACTAAAGCAGCAACACCGCCCGAATGTGCCGACAAATCGCGATAGGAGCTGCACATATCTCTTTCTCAGGGCACACTCAGATGAGAGCTCCGTACAACTAAAACCAAACCTCGAGTTTCCCCGATGGGGCACTGCATAGGACTCTAGTTCGGACCAACACTCAGAGGAGCACTGGCCCGGGGGGGGGGGTTAGAATAAAGATGACCCTTGAGTCTGCAGAACCCAAGGGAAGGTGGTAGGTTGTTAGTGCAAATGGTAAAACCAATGTTGGGCATTGCTGGAGGAGCTTTACGTAAGACGAACTGTCAAGGGGTTCCCATTATAGCCCAACCGTGTAAGGAACGCAAAATCCGGGAACATAACACCGATATGACGGAAACTAGGGCGGCAAGAGTGGAACAAAACACCAGGCATAAGGCCGAGCCTTCCACCCTTTACCAAGTATATAGATGCATTAATTAAATAAGATATATTGTGATATCCCAACAAGTAAACATGTTCCAACAAGGAACAACATCTCCATGTTCCAACAAGGAACACACTTCAATCTTCACCTGCAACTAACAACGCTATAAGAGGGGCTGAGCAAAGCGGTAACATAGCCAATCAACGGTTTGCTAGGACAAGGTGGGTTAGAGGCTTGGTTCAACAATATGGGAGGCATGACAAGCAAGTGGTAGGTATCGCAGCATAGGAATAGCAAAAGAGCGAGCAATCTAGCATAGCAAAGATAGTAGTGATTTCAAGGGTATGATCATCTTGCCTGAAATCCCGCAAGGAAGAAGAACGAGTCCATGAAGAAGACAAACGGACGTAGTCGAACGGGTCCTCACAAATGCGACGTTAATAGAACCAACCCGAAGAAGCAAACACCGGAAAAGAGCACACAACATAGTAAACAACCAACACAAGAACATGGTATGATATGCGGGATGCGGTATGCGATGCATATGCATGATTGGACAAGGAATGCGTGAACCTGGCCTCAACATGGAAATCCAAGTGTGCCACTGGAAAGAAGAGATGAAATCGCTTGAAAATGATATAAAGAACGCCGGAATCAGAGTTACGGTTTGGAAATGGCAAGCGATTCAAATATGACACCAGTCTGCGATTTACAGCAAGTAGCCATCTAAATGCAATGAGATGAACATGCTACAGGGCTCAAACATGACAACAAAATACATGGAAGGGATGCATTCAAGATGCTTAACAAAAGTCTAGCACTGAGCTACGGCCAAATCATCCATTAACAGGTTCAAACAAGCATGGCAAAAACGCAAATGGAAAACAGATCTCAGACTTAGTGAAATTAACACTTGTCTGGAATTTCAGATCATATAGCCCTCTTCGGAGCAACAAAACAACATGCTACATGACCTGAATATGACAAAGAAGAATATGGCATGGAGCTACTCAACAAGCTTAACAGAAGTCCCTTAGTGACCTTGAGCCAAAAGGGATCCGAAAAAAATACTTACAAGCACATGAACATAGTAAAAACATAATCAGTTTTCAGACTTAGTGAAAACTGACACATGTTGAAATATAACTCAAGTAGGCATGTTTACGAGCTCGATGCACTCACTACGGAGCAAGTCATGGCAAGACAAGCATACATCCATTAATAACACACAAAATGCGAGCTAGACATGGCAAGAAGAATAGCATAGCATGCTCGGATCAACTACAACAACATCGGCAAAATCGCAAACAAGTTGACGATCTGCCCAGATTCACAACGAAGCAAAAGTAGAGCTCGATTGACTCAAGCTAGGGTGCTCCATAATTGCAAACAAAGACACGGATGGATAGAGCATTACAATATTAACAAAAGTCCTTTACTGATCATCCTCAAAAGAGGCACGGATCACTAGGAAACAACATGAACATATGGCATCATGAACTAAACAATCCCAGGACTTAGTGAAATTACTAAGTCCCTGAAAACAGAATTACCAAGTGCCTCACTTTGCAAGCTTGCACTAGTCACCACACACATCACAAAATACATGGGTTGCACCTCTGGAAAGATGACAAAACCCTTAAAAAACATATGTAGAGCTCAAGGTCATATCATGCACACAATAATCATGGCAAAAATGACAAATGTCTACGATGAAGTAGCAGATCTGACAATTAACTCAAGTAGCCTCCTTCTAACAGCATTTCGGGCATCAAGATGATCTCAAATGAAAATGATGTAATGAGATGAAATGGTGTACTCTCTGAGACGAACATTTTGATATGCTATATGTCAAAAACGGAGTTACGGATGCTGAATTATGATGCGATGAATATGGGCATATGAATCTGGGAATTTCGGGGACTCACGGGCGGGGTTTAAATGGGTTCTCACCATGTTCCAAGGCCCAGCTGAGGAGGAGGCAGGTCGGGCCGGATCTGGCACGGCGGCCCATATACGCGGGAGGAGGCCCAGAGGCAAGGGCGTCGTCCTCCTCACGCGAACCTCACAGGCAGGAAACCATGGAGGCGGCGCCGGAGAGCAAGGGACGCCGGCGGCAGCAGGGCGGCTTCTCCGGCGACGTCGGCGGGCACGGCCGCCGGGAATGGATGCAGGGGAGGACGCGGCAGACGGCTCCGGGCATGGCCGCTCCGGATCCGGTCGGGGAAGAGAGGAAGGAGCAGGGCACGGGGGAGCCAGGCCTGGTCGGCGGCGAAGTCAAACGGCAGCGAGGATGCGCTGGCGGTGGGGGCGCGGATCGAGGGGCTCCTCCCCTTGACCAGCTGCGGGAGCGGGGCTCCTGGTTCGGGCGCGGCGAACGGCGCGGACGGGCTCGCGCGGGCCCGCGATGGGCTCGGCGGGCCGCGGCCGCGGGGACGACGACGGCGGACAGATGGCGCGAGGGGAGTGGATGAGGGCGGCGGCGCGATGACGTGGCCTCTCCTGATTGGACGGAGTGAGGTGGCGGCGTAACTGGACGTGTCCGGCGACTGGACGGACATGTCCGACAGCGCGACAAGAGCGGGGCTAGGGTTTGGACTGCGAGATTTTTCGGAGGGAGTCACCTATTTATAGGTAGAGGGAGCTAGGAGAGTCCAAATGAGGTGCGGTTTTCGGCCACGCGATCGTGATCGAACGATCTAGATTATGGAGCAGAGTTTGGTGGGTTTTGGGCCAAAATGGAGGGGTGTTGGGCTGCAACACACACGAGGCCTTTTCGGTCCCTCGGTTAACCGTTGGAGTATCAAACGAAGTCCAAATGGTACGAAACTTGACAGGCGGTCTACCGGTAGTAAACCAAGGCCGCTTGGCAAGTCTCGGTCCAATCCGGAAAAGTTTAATCCCCACACATGAAAGAAAGGTAGAAATGACCACCGGAGGAGAACGAAGCGCCGGAATGCAAAATGGACAACGGTGAAAATGCCCGGATGCATGAGACGAACATGTATGCAAATGAAATGCACATGATGACATGATATGCAATGCCTAACACGCAAGCAATGACAAGGCAACGACAGCGAATAACTGGACGACACCTGGCACATCGGTCTCGGGGCGCTACACATGGTCTAAGGAAAAGATACTTGACACTGGAAAAGCTCTAGCAAACGAATTATACGATCTTGTGCTTATGCTTAGGATTGGGTCTTGTCCATCACATCATTCTCCTAATGATGTGATCTCGTTATCAATGACATCCAATGTCCATAGTCAGGAAACCATGACTATCGGTTGATCAACGAGCTAGTCAACTAGAGGCTTACTAGGGACATGTTGGTGTCTATGTATTCACACATGTATTACGATTTCCGGATAACACAATTATAGCATGAATAAAAGACAATTATCATGAACAAGGAAATATAATAATAATGCTTTTATTATTGCCTCAAGGGCATATTTCCAACACTTCTTGATTATATTGAAGTGCATTGATGATTACAGAGTCGATCTACCACGAGATCAGATTAACTACCCTAGGCGAGTAGGATGGTGGTTGTTGTTCTAGCCTCTACAGAGTAAACACTCTGGTTTATATAGGCACCAGGGGTAGTAAGGTTACACATAGTCGGTTTACAAGGAAGGGATAATCATGTCAATTCTTCTTATCTTGACTGGAAGACACACCAAGGCACCAAAGATCTCCACTAGTAGAAAAGGGAGCAACGGTCCAGGCCGGGTCAGCCCATTAGTCCCGGTTCAGTCTAGAACCAGGACAGATGGGGGCATTGGACCCGGTTTGTGAGCCCAGGGGGCCGGCCGGGCCACGTGGGTCATTGGTCCCGATTCGTCTGGACCTTTTGGTCGCGGTTTGTGGGACGAACCGGGACCAATGGTCCTGGCTCCTGGCCCACTACCATTGGTCCCGGTTCATGCCACGAACCGGGACCAAAGGCTCCCCTTTAGTCGCGGTTCATGCCATGAACCGGGACTAAAGGGTTGGCCCAGAGTTTAGTCCCACCTCGCCAACCGAAGGGCGCCCACACCTGTTTATAAGCCCGTCCCTCTCTGCGTTGTTGAGCTCCTCTCAAAGTGAAAATAGATGCACCTATAGAGGAAATTGGACCTAAATTCATAAATAGAAATTAATTATGAATTTATGTTTAATTTTCTCTATAAGTGCATCTATGTTCACTAACAGAGAAGTTTTTATCTTTTGTGACCTAAAAAAAGAAATCACTAAAAAACTATAAGTATTTAGTTCTAAGTAGAAATGAAAAAATAAATAGCAAAAAAGAAAAAAATGCCTATAATATTTGTTATGACTAACTAAAATTACCAAATTGAGTAAAGTTATTCATAAACTAGTGATTCACACAAATTTTAAAAAATTCAAATTTAAACTATTCAAATTTTAAAACTAATGGTACTAATAGAAAATTTATAACTTTTGTGACCTAAAATAAAAAAGAAATCACTACAAAACAAAAAACAAAAAAGTGCCACCTACTATTAAATAGCAGGAAAAAGGTTGACTCAAAAATCAATTTTAACTATTCTACAAAGTGTTTTCACACAAATTTAGTAAACTAGTGATTCATAAACTAGTGATTCACACAAATTTAAAAAAATTCAAATTTAAACTATTCAAATTTTAAAGCTAATGGCACTAACAGAAAGTTTATAATTTTTGTGACCTAAAAGAAAAAAGAAATCACTAAAAAGCTATAAGTATTTAGTTCTAAGTAGAAACGGAAAAATAAATAGAAAAAAAGAAAAAAAAATGCCACCTACTGGGCCAGCACGGCCTGAATATGACTAGAAACCCAACCATGGGCCAGGATTCAGGCCCGCAGTAGGCCCAGTAGGCCCACAGGCATTGCAGTGTCCAATTAGGCCCATAAGCCTGCATTTCAGAGGAGTTCGAGAGGGAAGAGGCAGCGGAGCTTATAAACAGGTGCTCGTCACTCTCAACTAGCGAGGTGGGACTAAACTCCCACCACCGCGCCAGCGCAAGGCCATTGGTCCCGGTTGGTGGCACCAACCGGGACTAAAGTGGAGAATTGGTCCCGGTTCGTGACAGTAACCGGGACGAATGCCCCCTTTGGTCCCGGTTGGTGCCACCAACCAGGACTAAAGGCCGCCGCTTCCCGCCCTTTGGGCTACCGAAAAGTGGCCTTTGGTCCTGGTTGGTGCCACCAACCGGGTCTAAAGGGGGCATTCGTCCCGGTTTCTGTCACGAACCGGGACCAATGCTTCGTCTATATAAGTAGCACTTGCAAAAAATTTGGGTTCAGTTCATTCTTCCCCGCTCGACGACGCCGCCAGGTTGCGCCTCGCCGTCGCCCTGCCTCCGCCGCCGTCCCGCGCGGCCGTAAACGCCGTCGCCGCCCCGTGCCCCCTGCCTCCTCGCCGCCGACGCCGTGCCCCTCACCGTCGCTGTCGCCGCGCGCGCCCTGCCTCCTCATCGCCCGTCGCGCCGCGCCCCCTCACCGTCGCCGTCTCCGCGCCCCTCACCGTCGCCGTCGCCGCGCCCCTCACCGTCGCCGGCCTCCTCGTCGATCGCCGCCCCGGCCCGTTGCATAATTTCCTAATTTAGTGTGTAGTTAATTTAGATGCGTAATTTAGGATGTAGAGTTAATTAATTGAGTTGTTGTAGTTAATTTAGATGCGTAGTTTACATGTATAGTTAATTGAATTGTTGTAGTTAATTTAGATGTATAGTTTAGATGCAAAAGTTAGAATTTTTTACTGTTCATACATTTTTTTGGTGATATTATTGTTGCATATGCAAAAGTTTGTGTGTTCATATATATGCAAAGAATATGTCAATTTGTTCATAGAATTTTTATGAATTTTTTTTGTTGTAATTTTGTTCATAGAATTTTTATCTTGTTCATAGATTTTTTATGATTTTTTTCTGTTGTAATTTTGTTCATAGATTTTTTATGATTTTTTTCTGTTGTAATTTTGTTCATAGAATTTTTATGATTTTTTTGTTCATAGAATTATCTTTGTCAATTTACGTATATGTTCATATCTTCTTCTTCTCCTCTTTTTTTCTTCTTTTTCATCTTCTTATTTATTTCTTCTTCTCCTCTTTTTTTCTTCTTCTTCCTCTTCTTATTTTTGTTATCGGGTATGTCATTGTCGATATACCCCCCCCCCCTCCCCGATAACTTTTAGTAATTAGTACTACTTAGAAAGTGTTTAATGGACTTAGTTAGAACTAGGTAAACTTGTTTATTTTTAGTAAGTACTACATTATTCTATTTATAGTAAGTGCTTAGTAGTTGAACTAGTTGATTTAATAAAACTGGTTTATTTTACTATAGAAGTAGTTTATTTTTAGCAAGAAAATTAATAGAACTAGTTTATTTTTTTAGTTAAAGCAATTATTCCCGCATCGATGTGGACGATGCCTATCCCGCATCCTCGTCGTCGAGTCGGCAGAGGACGACACCTGCTTGACCAGATGGGCCATGTCCGGGACTGGGCTCCGCCGGGGTGGTACTGGGAGGCGCTACCTTCCGGGGGGCGTAGCTTGGTGAGGAGCCAGCCCGTCGTTAACCCGATCCTTATTTGGTGGCGGTCGCGTGGGCCAGTGATGGTACCGAGGCTTCCGGACACCGCGGAGGTGGTACGTCACCGTGTCAGCGAGGAGGACCAGCACGTCCGCCGCTACATGGTTGCGTTGGAGGACAGGTTCGAGAATACCTGGCAGGTTCTTCAGGGATCTCACTGGAGCTATGATCCTGTGATGGTTCCTTCCCTTTGGGTGTCCACCGCCCGCGCCGATACCCGTCGGGCGCTATGGTTCTAGCTGTACTAGCGATATGTATGATAGTATTCGACGTGTATTAGTGATAATATTCGATGTACGGACACATGGAGATGATGTAGTTTTTCTTATAACTGAGTGCATCCTAATTTGAATACTACTTTATTTTGCGATTTGATTTTTCTTATTGAATGCTCAAATTGGAGAGCACTATGCAAGGCATATGCATATGATTCGTTGAATAATAATGATCTAATTTAGTCTTTGAATTATGAACGTATAGGAAATGTCATCATCGGACGACGGAAGTCTCCCGGGGGAGTGCGACTGGTGCCACGACGATCGAGGTCAGTGCGACAGGCCTCACCTGGACGATGGTCGGCGCTTCAGCATTAAGCTCGAGGAGACCTTCGAAGTTGAAACGGTACGCAACGACGACAAGTGTTTTTTTAATAATTAAGCATGACTTCAACTATTTCAACGTGTAATTTTCATCTTTTACAATTCGAGTATAGTTTATCCCATGCCATGCAAGACGCTATGTCTTGGAGAGGATGGATTTTGAAGACCATGAAAATTTTGAAACGAAGAAAATTCACCTAAGGACCCATCATGATGTGGATTTTGAAGTAAAGTTGTATAATGCTGAGAGCGTAACCCATTTTGGTTGCAAAAATTGGGAAGCATTTTGCAAATTGTATGGTTTTGATGAGGGTATGCTTGTCACCATGGATCTTGGTGATCCTGAAATCGAGCAAGACAATATGGACATTTGGGTCCTTGTTGATACGCCTCCAGTTCTACCGCTATGTGAGTTTCTCAAACATAGTTAATTATTAACTAATTTATATTGTTCATTTCAAAATAGTTGACAGCTTATTTCCATTGACAGCTTATTTTGAAGTATCAAAGAATGTGCAGAAGATGGTAGATAGAACTTACTACACCGATGTCTCTGAGTTAACTTACAAGGAGAAAACTCATCTGGTTGGATTTTGTAATGATCTTGAGAATTACAATATCTACAATCAAACTCCTCAACATTATGGTCAATACGTGCCACTAGTGCACGTGTTGAACTACGGTAACTACCATGGAGATACCCTGGTAAGATTTTTTACTATTACGACATCCGTGCATCTTTTTGCATACTTCTAAAACTAGTACATCATTGCTAACTACGAAGTTATTACTATGTTTTTCAACAGGGAATCCCAGAGGATTGTGCGCCTCATTTGATGTATCAGAATGGCGGCAGCCTTCGTGTTTTGAACATATATCCAGGTCATCCTACGAATCTCAACTGTCCATACCGGATTTCTAAAAGAAGTGGAGACATGACAATCAAAGAATGGAAAAAATGTATGGACAGTCGTAATGAGCTTCTTGGAAGCAAAAGAAAGCGAGGCGCAAGAATTGGAGACAGGATGATCTCCATTCTTCATAATGAAGAGTCAGGGTCTATATTGTTTTATGCTATTTTACCTTAAGTGTGTTTAGGTCCTACCTGATACTAATGATCATGTGCTAAGAACAATTATGTAGTGTTGGGTTCGATGACTATGAGGATGATGATCGTATGACTTATTATTAATAACGAGTAGAAGTTGTATGATGATGCTTGATTAGTAGGACTTGTTATTATATATGATGATGTATGATGCGAGCATGCATGAGTTATTATATATCTGCGGGGTGAAATGAACATAGCAGTAGCTTTGGTAAACCAAGGATGAAGATATAAGAGAGGACACTTCTCTCTATATTAGCTAGCTAATAACAACCTAAAAATAACCCCCTAAACCCCTAAACCTCAGCTCCAGCCAGCTGCTGACGCGTGGAAGCCTTTTGGTCCCGGTTTATGTCATCAACCGGGACCAAAGGCCCCCCTGCCTGGGCTGCCGGCAGCGGCCACGTGGAGCCCCATCTGTCCCGGTTCTGGTTTGAACCGGGACTAAAGGGGGAAGGTATTAGTAATGACCCTTTAGTCCCGGTTCATGAACCGGGACTACAGGCCCTTACGAACCATTTGCTGTTTGGAGATGACGGCCTGCTGTTTTTTAAAAGCAAATAGTGAGGGAGCTGAGGAAGTTTCTCAATTGTTGAAGACATATGCTAGAGCATCTGGTCAGAGAATAAATAAGGATAAGTGCTCACTTTTCTTCAGTAAGGGATGCCCTGAGTCTATTAGGGGTGCTATTAAAAATATCCTGCAAATCGCTAATGAGCAGTTGAATGAAAAATATCTTGGCATGCCATCTGATGTGGGGAGCTCAAAGAATGGTGCATTTAAATACCTAAAGGACATGTTGTGGAATAAGATACAAGGGTGGATGGAGAAGTTTATCTCAGCAGCGGGAAAGGAGCTACTTATAAAATCAGTAGCCCAAGCTATCCCAGTGTATTATATGTCTTGCTTCAAACCACCTAGGGGTTTATGCCAGCAGCTAACGGCGATGATAAAAGCTTTTTGGTGGGGAAGTAAGCAAGGCCATAGGAAGCCTTACTGGGTGTCATGGGACTCTATGAGCATGCCGAAATATATGGGCGGTTTAGGCTTTCGAGATTTCAAAATTTTCAACTTGGCGCTCCTGGCTAGGCAGGCATGGAGGGTTCTTGAAAATCCTAGTTCACTGAGCGCTAGAATTCTGAAAGCTGTGTATTATCCGGATGGAGAGATTTTGACAGCCGACCTAGGTGGGCACCCCTCTCAGATATGGAGGGGAATATTATAGGGTCGTGACTTTTTGAAGCTCAGATTATCCGAAGGATAGGTAATGGAAACACAACGGGTATTTGGGACATGAACTGGCTATCCCGAAAGGAAAACATGAGGCCCATTGTTGCATTAACTGCTAATCCACCTCAGTCTGTGTCGGAGTTAATTGACCATGAGAATGCATGTTGGAACACTACGCTGATTGAGCAGGTGTTCTTGTCGTATGATGCAGCAGCAATTTTGAGGATCCCGGTTTGTACCAGGAATATGGAGGACTTTTGGTCATGGGGGTTCGAAAATAATGAAATTTGTTCTGTCCGGTCTACTTACAGAATGATCGTCGCAACAAAAAGTAGGCGTGAGGACTGGCTGGAAGAAAGAGCGGGGCCCTCAAATAATGCAGATAATGAGCGTTGGTGGGAAACTTTATGGAAAGTGTAGGTGCCGGCGAAGCTAAAATTGTTTCTTTGGCGCTTTACTAGAAACTCCTTACCAACTGAAGATGTGAGAAAGAAGAGGAAGATGTCACACTATGAAGAATGTTTTGCATGTGGAGCTCAGAATTCTTGGAGACATAGCCTTCTCGAGTGCAACATGGCTCGTTGTGTTTGGTCTCTTGTAGACCATGACCTACTTGATCACATGATTGCTACATCAAAACCATCAGCACGAGCTTGGCTGTTTTTCATGATGGAAAGTCTAAACCATGGGGAGGTGACAAGGTTGACAGTTACTTTGTGGGCAATATGGTATGCTCGGAAGCAATTGATCCATGAAGGAATACACCAAAGTCCCTATGACACACACAGGTTTGTTCTCAATTTCATAGCTGAGCTAGACCAATTGAAACCGGCGTCACAACCACAATTGAGGACAGCCCCACAACAACCTCGTCAAGATTTCCTGTGGATGCCACCAGCGGAAGGATTAGTAAAAATCAGTGTTAATGCCGGAGTATCTACGGATCAGAACGTGGGTACGGCAGCTGTTGTGCGTCGAGCTCGTGATGGAACTTTTTTGGGCTCATCTTTGCTGGTCATTCATGGCATGATAGACCCTACGACGCTTGCGGCGATTGCGTGCAGAGAGGGGATGTCCCTAGCGCAGGAACTTGGAATGGATCGCCTTCAAATCTCTTCAGATTGTAAGCAGGTGGTGCATCATATTCATCAAAGAGTCGGAGGAGACTACGGTACTATTATTAGAGAGATCTTACAGACATCTATGCTTTTTTCGTTGTGTAATTTTTCTTTTAAACCTCGAGAGTCGAATTATGAGGCTCATAGGCTTGCTAGGTTTGGTGTTTCTCTCTCTGTAGGGAGGTATTTGTGGTTGGGTTCTTCGCATGACCCGAATATAATACGTATGAACATTTTAGGTAATAAATAAAGGCATAGCAAGCTTTTCTCAACAACAAAAAAAGCTCCCCAATCCTGTTGGTAGCATGACGTACGTCCGATGCCGTTACGTTGCGGTCTCGGGTGTAATCACGCAGGTCGCCATTTTTATCTAAGCAAGCCAAGTATCCCGCATGACGTACGTTGCCTGGACTTGTAAATTGGCCGAGGTGGGGATTCGGACCTAGTCCTTGGTGGATTTATTCCACGCGGCCTCCAAGCACCTCGGTGCATGTTTGTGTGCGCCTGCCGATCAGTCTCGACCCCGAGAGGGAGATCGAGTATTTCAACTAGTCATGCTGTGAAAGTATGTTGTACTCGGACTTTGCATCCAATTCGCTAAGCAAATTTTTGTGGGGGTAAAATCGATCAACTCCTATTTGCTGGAGCGCTAGAAGGGAGAGGGTTTTCGCAAAAGCGCAACACCACCCGGGCGCTCTACCGCCAAGGAGACTGTAGAGTGTTATGTATTCGCGTGTATAAGGATTGTATTGTAGTGTTTCTCGAGTTGTGGGAACAAAATGTTAGGGTATCGGATCGATCTATTACACTCTCAAGGATTCAACTCAGTTCATACATCGATAGTGTTCTTGCGAGGGAAGAATGGGAAAGTAGATGAGGAAGAGAGAGCCGCCGTCCTTTGCCTGATCCCTACGGATGCTGATCCAGTCGATGCTTCCAGATTAAGTAGTTGGTGGCGACGCAGTCAGCGTGTCCAGTTGGGCCCAACGAATCTCCTGTTGGGCTGGATAATCCTCTCGGGCCTGCTGGGCTTCCTCGCCACGCAGCCGTCTTGGGCTGGATTCGCTGCCATGGGGGTAGTCTGTTCTCCCGCCGTCATGGCAGCGGCTCCCTTGCTCTGCTTCTTCGTCGTGTCGCTGACATCCCCCCCTCCTTGAGTGGTGGCTTGCCCCCAAGCCAGCAGTGCGGGGTAGCGTTCACGCGTGGCCTTGGCGTCCTCCCAAGTGCCGTCCATGATCGACGGGTCGGACCAGCGCACGAGTAGTTGTTCTCGCCGGCCTTGAGGGGTATGGCGCCATCTTGTGTCGATGATTTCCACCGGCTTCAATGGCTTGTCGTTGGGTACTGGCAGCGCCGTCTCGACTTGGATGGTGGGGGAGAGAGCTCGGCGAAGTTGGGACACGTGGAAGACGGGGTGGACCTTGGCGCCGGCAGGGAGCTTGAGCTCGTAGGCGACGGGGTTGATGACGCGGATGATCTTGTAGGGGCCGTAGTAGCGGAAGGAAAGCTTGTAGTTCGAGCGACGTACCACTGTCGTTTGGACGTAGGGTTGTAGCTTGACGAAAACAGAGTCGCCCACACCTGGAAGGATCGCTCGGTGCGCTTCTTGTCCGCCTGGGCCTTCATGATATTGCGAGCTCGGTGGAGATGCTCAGAGATGACCTGTTGCATGTTCTTACGTTCTTCCAGCCAATCTTGGAGCTGCAGAATCTTGCAAGTGGAAGCAGCTTCGATCCCCCAATGGCGAGGTTCATGACCGTAGAGCGCGACGAAAGGAGAAGTGTTCAGTGCCGAGTGGAAACTGGAGTTGTACCAGAACTCTGCAAGGGCCAAGTACTGATGCCACTTGTGCGGTTTGGCATGGGTGAAGCACCTGAGGTAAATTTCCAAGCACTGGTTAACGCGCTCCGTTTGCCCGTCTGTTTGTGGATGGTATGGCATGCTCATGTTGAGCTCTGCGCCAATAGTCTTGAACAGTTCGCGCCAGAAACTGCTGGTGAATACTGGATCTCTGTCGGATACGATAGCTTCAGGCAGTCCATGCAGTTTGTACACGTTCTCCAGGTAAGAGTGAGCAACTTTTGCAGCCGTGAACGGGTGATTGAGAGGCAAGAAGTGCGCGTATCGCATGAATTTGTCCACTACAACAAGGATGCAGTTGAACTTGCCTGACGATGGTAGTCCGTCGATGAAATCCATGGTCACCACCTTCTAGGCGCCATCTGGAATTGGAAGTGGTTCAAGCAAGCCAGGGTAGCGCACACGCTTTGGTTTGGCCTGCTGACAGATTGAACAGGATTGCACATACTGTTTGGTGTGCTCTTTCATCTTGGGCCAGGCGAAGAGGTGGCGGAGACGGAGGTAGGTAACAGGCACGCCGGAATGGCCACCCACAGTACTGTCATGGAAGGCCTGGAGCATACGTTGTTGGAGTGCGGGGGAGCCACCCAACCAGGGTCTGTTTCTGAAATACAGCAGGCCATCGCGCATGGAAAAGCGTTGTTTGGGGTCCGGTCGTCGCGCGAGATCACTGATAATCTTCTGAACTTGTGGGTTGTTCTCATAGCTTGCTGCGATATCATCCAGCCATACTGGTTTACAGACTGAAATTGTTGTTGCTGTTTCGTCAGGAGCTCGTCACGACAGCGCATCAGCGGCTGAGTTCGTAGCGCCTGGACGATAGCAAATCTTGTAGCGCAGGCCGAGAAGCTTAGTAAATGCTTTCTGTTGCCATGGTGTAGAGAGATATTGGTCGTCGAGGTGGACCAGGCTTCGCTGATTTGTTCGTATTATAAACTCTTCATTCTGCAGGTAGGGGCGCCACTGCTCGATAGTCATGAGAATCGCCATGCATTCCTTCTCGTAAGTGGATAGCCCTCTGTTTCTGGGACCAAGGGGCTTACTCATATACACTATGGGATGACCCTCTTGTTGAAGAACTGCACCCACTCCGTAGGCGCAAGCATCTGTATCGACGGTGAAGGTTTTCTTGAAATCCGGCAGTTGCAGTACAGGTGCTGTGATCAATTTCTGCTTCAGAACATCGAAAGCTTGTTGTGTATCACTGGTCCATACAAACTGATGATTTTTCTTGAGCAGATTGAAGAGTGGCCGTGCTATGATCCCAAAATGCTGGACGAATTTCCTGTAGTACCCCGCCAGTCCTAGGAATCCGCACACCTCCTTGGCGCAAGTGGGTGTTGGCCATTTCTCAATTGTCTGAATTTTACTGGGGTCAGTAGAAACACCCTGCTCGTTGATGACGTGTCCAAGGTAAGATATCTGTTGTTGTGCAAACGAGCACTTGGATTGCTTCACTTGCCAATGATCTGCCCGAAGCAATTGCAATACTTGCTTGATGTGCTGTATGTGCTCTTTCAGTGTCTTGCTGAAGATGAGGATGTCGTCGAAGAACGAGATCGCACAGACACGGTTCACAGGGCGGAGAGTGGTGGTAATGGCGCCGTTGAATGTAGACGGTCCTCCGGTGACTCCGAATGGCATAACGCGGTACTCCCAATGGCCGGAATGGGTCTGGAATGCCGTTTTGTACTCTTCACCTTCCGCCATTCGGATTTGATGGAATCCCGCGCGCAGATCTAATTTGGAGAACCACTTGGCGCCCGCGAGCTCGTCCAGTAGCTCGTCGATAATGAGAATTGGGTATTTGCTGGGCACCGTCATGGAATTGAGTCGTCGATAATCAACGCAGAGACGCCACGTTCCGTCCTTCTTTTTGACTAGCAGTGCTGGCGAAGAGAACGGGCTGGAGCTTTTTTGAATAATGCCGGCATCAAGTAACTCTTGCACCTGCCGCTCGATTTCTGTCTTGAGTTCCGGCTTATATCTGTACGGTCGCAGGTTAACTGGTTGTGCTCCTGCTATCAATGGAATTCTATGATCACAGTCGCGTCTCGGAGGTAGACATCGTGGATCTTCAAACACATCAGTGAACTGCTCAAGTAAACGCAGAACTTCAGTTGGTATTGGGGTGTCAGGTTTGCTACTTCCATCCAGTGAATTCAGTTGCACGACATGAGCGACTGAGCCTTGTTTACACGCTTTGAGCAGTTTTGGAGCTGAGATAATAGAGCATTGTGTTTGGTCCGAAGAAACTGTTGATAGTTTCAGTTGGCCTTCAGGTGTAGTGACTGTCAGGTACTGCTCGATCCAGTCAATGTTCATAGGGCTATGCTTGCGGAGCCAATCAATACCAAGTATTGCGTCGTATGATCCCAGCTTGAGGATTTTTAAATCCGTTTGAAACTCATGACCTTGTGTGACCCATTGACATGCAGGTATGTAACGAGTGCAAGGAATGGTAGCTCCATCTGCAACTCGCACACGGCACGGTCTTGGCAAAGAAGTTGCTCCAGTAAGCTTGATTGCCAGGGTGCTGTCAACGAAGGATGTTGAACTGCCAGAGTCCACCAACAGTAGTATTTCTTGGCCTTGTACCCATGCTTGCAGTTGTAGGACCCCGCGGTCTGATGATCCGTCTTCAGCCTGACGCGAGTGAGTGCACGGGTTTTCTTCTTCAGAAATGGGTGAATCGGGTGGTGAGTCGCCAGTTGGATCATCCAGGCTGAACATGGCAAGCAGTTCGTCGACGATGTGCATTTGTACTGTTGGTGGGCACACATGGTCTTTGCCCCAGCGTTCACCGCATTTGAAACAAAGCCCTTTGGCTCGTCTGAACTGACGCACTGCTGCGATCTTGCTAGCTTCAGATGAGGCCCGAGCTGCATCGGTCCCGCGTCTGTCTTCTGAACCGGTCGCGGGTGTCGTTGGTCGACTGAAGAAAGAGGGTGGAGTCGACCTAACCGCGTGGCTTGGCCCTTGGCTGGTGTTGGAGAAGCGCCTGTAGGGCAAGTCGCCGTCGGCCACTTCCTCCTGAAGTAGGGCCAGCGAACAAGCCGTGTCCAGGTCCGGTGGGCGCTGTACGAGCACCACCGCGCGGATGTCCGGACGCAATCCCTCGACAAAGCGTGTCAGGAAAAAATAGGGGTGAGTATTTTCAGAGTAAGAAATGAGGTGATTCATCAGTGATTCAAATCGCTCGATGAAATCCGCGACAGTAGTATGCTGCTTAATGGCGTAAAACTGTCGGATGAGCATCTGGTGTTTGTCGCGCCCGAATCGGGTGCAGAGTAGCGATGTGAACGATTCCCAGTCGAGCCCAATCAGTTTCTTTTGAACTGATTGGAGCCAGATGCCCGCAGGGCCTGAGAAGTTCAAAATCGCCATAGGAACACGGTATGCATCATGAACGGCAAACATCTGGAAATATTGCTCACAGAGCGTTTTCCAGAGCTGCGGGTTTTCGCCGGTGAACAGGGGAAAATTCATGGGAGGTGGATTTTGCCCCAAATTGGCGAGGAACGATGGAGTCATGGGTTCTGGAGGGGAAAGTGCCAGGTGCTGAGACGTACCCGTGACCGGGAGTGCCGTCGGTGACTCGATGGTCACCGACGGGAGCCCCCCGGTGAGATCGACGTCGCCGTGGCCACTGGGCCCGTGGAGGATTCCTCGCGCTTGAAATAGCGGCGGCGGAGGAACTTGGGGCGTCGCTCCACTCGACGAAGGCGGTGCGGCTGGTTGGGGAGGAACCGCTTGCATCATGGCGACTGTGTTCTCCAGCTTGGTGAAGCGGGCTTCTAGATCGGGTTTCCACCGAAGCAGGTCCTCGATCTGCGACGTCTGCGCTTGCAGCTGCTTGAGGACGCTCGCGGAATCGCTCTTCGCGTCCTGATGGAGCTTGTCGAGTTACTCCTTGAGCGTCGGATCCATGGCGGCGAGGAGGACTTGCCGGGCGTGGACGCGTTGTCGAGTTTCCAGGGTGTCGCGGCGGAGATCGATGGTGGTGGTGGTCTCTGATACCAGGATGTTAGGGTATCGGATCGATCTATTACACTCTGAAGGATTCAACTCAGTTCATTCATCGATAGTGTTCTTGCGAGGGAAGAAAGGGAAAGTAGATGAGGAAGAGAGAGCCGCCGTCCTTTGCCTGATCCCTACGGATGCCGATCCAGTCGATGCTTCCAGATTAAGTAGTTGGTGGCGACGCAGTCAGCGTGTCCAGTTGGGCCCGACGAATCTCCTGTTGGGCTGGATAATCCTCTCGGGCCTGCTGGGCTTCCTCGCCACGCAGCCGTCTTGGGCTGGATTCGCTGCCATGGGGGTAGTCTGTTCTCCCGCCGTCATGGCAGCGGCTCCCTTGCTCTGCTTCTTCGTCGTGTCGCTGACATTGTCGTGCGCCAAAGACTTGAAGGACCAAATGTGTAACTTTGTATGACCCATCCATGAAAGTTGCGGCGATCGTGGAACAGGAACAGGAGACGCATGTGTTGCTATAGCGTACGTTATTCCACGAGTAGGCTCTCCAGGGTGGCTGAAGGAGAGCGCACAACCTTACTGGCGCTCATGGACTCCCACGTCACCAGTCGCGGGGAGGATGAGCGCCGCCTGATGCTCTGCGACGCGGCATGGTGCTCTCTCTGCTCATGCGGCCTACGCCATCTCCACCGTGTCCGTTGGCGGCGTGTTTCTCTGGGGCTCTCGTGCCCCCTCCCACGTATGTTTCTTCGCGAGTCGTGACGTCTTGCTCCGGAAATCCATCGTGGATGCCGCCGGCGCTGGATGCCCCGCCAACCCCGAGCCTCTTGAGACAGCCGACCACCTCATCTTCCACCGCCCGTTCGCCCGCAGTTTCTTCGGCGGGGCCGCGTCCGGTGCTTTGGTCTTGTGGAAGCACCTGCCGAGATGACGCATTACTCTGGCAAGGGAGGCTCAGTGATGACCAGCGTGGGCATATCGACGCCTGGCTAAGTGCGCTGGCGGACCGGCACCTGCCTGAAGCTGTGGTCTGCTGTATATGTTTTTTGGAAGGTCTTCTGCTGTATATGTAGAGTCTGCCCTTGCAACTTGTACCCTAGGCCCCCCAGGACAAGAGCTGGTTGAGTTGACATCCACCTAAATACCTAATCATCTTTATCGCCCCTCTCACTCACTCAATACGCTGGACGTTTTATCGAGCATTTGGCGTGCAACCAGCGACCCCGACGCCGGGCTCCAGCCTATGTGGAAGTGGAACGACGCCAAGACCTGGCGCCATGTAAAACATAAGGTTTGGGAAACTGGCTCGACACCTTAAAACGGGGTGTGGCTATCTCATTATATAGACGTACCAGGAGGTACAATACAAGACATGTACAAAACTACATATATACAGTCTAACAGGCTACACCTCGGCTCCGCGGAGGAGAAAACGATAGGTATGTACTACTCTGTTTGGTGCATGACGAGCGCCACGACGCTCGCTTTGGGTGAAGTGAGGACCGACCGATGCAGCGCGGATGTCGGGATCTTGCGCTCGGGCAAGAGCGTGGTCGGCGCTCCGGAGCTATGTGGCCGTTGAGGGTCGCGCGACTCACGACTCCGGGCTGGCACGGCGGAGCCTGAGGACCTGGCACATAGGCAACGTGCACCTGACGACTCAAAAAAAAATTCGAAACGAAGGCAAAAGATTTGCCTCATCGATTAATTAAGAGAAAGAGAATTGCCCAGTTAATTAATGAAAAACCGGGTGAAAACCGTTACAAATTGACACCTACACTGAACAACTCTTGCGGAAACAGAAGAACGCATGCACGTCAACTGAAATTAATACATATATATTCACAAGATTGCATTGCAGGACCATCTTTTTTTGTCCCCATCGTCGTATCATGCACACGGTGCACCGCACACACTGAATGAGACGCACGGTCGGTGGTAGGATAAACCTACGGACCTGTAGAGTGCAACACCACACGGGTCCAAGCTCCAATCCTCGACGTAGAGTGCAAACACCACACGGGTCCAAGCTCGAATCCCCGACGTAGTATGCAAATGGGAGCACAAAGGCGTGTTTGGTAGGCTGCATCCAACCCAACCATGCCCATTGGATGCAGCTTTTTTTCGTGTTGGGTTGTTGGTTATATGCAAACACTTTTAGGCCTACATCATATGGTTCTTAAAGCATCATTTTGCATGCATTACTGGAAATGCTCAAATCGTCCGTTTCCAACAAGTCAGGCCCGAGGGATGCTCTCGAGCCCAGCGGCTCTAACAGGACATGCATGTACTTGGTTTGGATGTATTTTCTTCGACGCACCTCTTTAATCTCCTTCATCCCTCCGTGCTTTGATTCGCGATAAGTTGTACACGAAAAGTATGCTCCTCGATGTTCTTATTCCATTTAGGCAATCGGATTGTAGTTTCGTTCACTCTATATGTTGAATTTCATGTTCATATTTGAATCTTTTTTTGACAAATTCGTGACACACGGTCGACCGTTTGAAGTTTCCTTTGAGGAGTAGTTTCACCTTGCTGTTTGACACGGCTTTCTGTGTTGTGCGTTTTCTGTTTCACTAATCATAGACCACTAGCTCTACATGTGATCAATGTGTGGAGGTTGGAGGCCGGCATGCCGTCGTCGACGGAGATGACTGTGGGCGTCCTCGTGCGCAGAGGAGGTGTTGTCGTCGGCGTAGGCCAGGTAGCGGCCCTCGCTCCTCTAGACGCTGACGCGCCTGCTCGCGCCGCAATTAGTGAGCTTCTTGGCGGCCGTGGTGAGGCACACCAGGCAGTCTGTCAGCGCGGGGTCGCCCAGGCAGAGGCCGCAGGCGAACGCCCTGCCATTGACGGATGTAGGGACACGAACCCCGTCAGCGCGGTGGCTCCAGGCAGCGCGGCCAGGGGTAGCAGAAGGACGAAGAAGAGGAGGACGACAAGGATGGCTATGGTGGTGAGCGCACAGGCAAGCGCCATGGACGTGTGTGACAGCCCTCGCGCTGGCGGTGACAATGGCAGTGAGCCGGTGGAGGAGCCACCAGAGATCAGACTCGGTTTCGGTTGTAGTGGTAATGTACATCAGTTTGTCTAATTCACATCTAGATGTTTTTTAAGGATGTCACATCTAAGCTCCTACAAGTATATAATGTAGCAACAAGAAATAAAAAAACTAGGATAAAAAAAATAGACCACAAACAGAGTAGACATCAGCTTAGATGTGACATAACTATATCACATCTAGATGTGTCCTAAACAGACCCTTCTACTTTAACTTCTCTGTTCAGAGTGGTTGTTAACTCCTAATCACGATGCATCTATGCAACCGAACACCAGGTAGAAAATGCTTTCACGATGCAGACAACCTAGGTAACCAATCGACATGCCAATATCGTATTATGGCTTATATCTCCTCAACCAGGCTATACTCAGTCTGACTCATTTTTTCCATGCAACCTCCACAAAATGGTTTGGGTAACCAAAAGCGCCCCAAGTTTCTTGTAGCGGGACCAGCTTTAATTCAGGTTGAGCAGGAACAGTCAGCCAGTCTGTCAGTTTAACTGAAATAATTCTAAATCCGTTTTGTGGTGTAACTTCATTTCATCAGTTAACTGAAAAACAGCTCCTCAGGCTCTGCGCTCATCATCCGGATACGAGATGATGACCATCACATTCACTTTTTTTTTGTTGCGTATTGTGCAATACCGCACAATCCGTGGCCATCTTACCCATTTGGTGTGCTCTTGTCATATTCACGACATGTAAAGCACTTGGATCCCCGAGTGTGGCTAATGTGCACCCGGGCTCAGCTGCACCCACGCTTAGAAAAAAATTCAAAACAAATACTAGAAAAATTCAAAAAATTTGGAATTTTTTTGTGGTGGTAGATAATTTGACGCGTGAGGTGCGCCCCAAAATTCAACTCATTTGAGCATCTGAGCAGCTCTCGGCAAAAAAGACAAAATCAGGATCTGTAAAAATGTTTACTGTTCACGCACTGTTTTGACCCTGATTTGTCTTTTTTGCCGAGAGCTACTCAGATGTCCAAATATGTTGAATTTTGGGGCGCATCGCACGCGTCAAATTATCTACCACCATAAAAAAAATTAGAATTTTTTGAATTTTTCTAGTATTTGTTTTGAATTTTTTGCTGAGAGGGAGCAGATGAGCCCGGGCACCGTTTTGAGTTTTCGTTTGATCCCCCCCTATTTATTCGTTCTACTCATTCAATTTTTTCAACATTTGAAAAACTCAAAAGAGCCGAATTGATTTTCCGAAAATGATATGCTTAGTTCTCCGGCCGGGGTCAGCAATATATATGTGGTCCAAGCGACCCCGCTGGACACGTTGACACTATACCCAGCCACCTCAGCCAGCGGCTGCATGGAGTGGCCTTGTGAGGAACAGCGACTTGAAGCTCGGCCGCTCATGGAAATGGGCAAATGGGATCTGGTGACTGGTGCGGTGGAACCTCGGGACGCCAATCACTCCACTCTACTCAAGCCAGGACACAGGAACAGATGAACGGTACCGTGCAGCTTCTTCTCTTGGTTTGAAACAGTTCCAAGTACTACTCCCTCCTTCTGTAAAGAAATATACTTTATAATGATCTAAATGCTCTTATATATATTTTTACGGAGGAAGTACAAAGAAAGGAGTGACCCAACCAACTCCCCATCAAGTCAGCTGGACCTGGACCTGCACGGCAATCAAAATGCAGTCAACCTGTATGCCATGCATGGCAATCAGGCGAATCATCATCAAGTGATGGTAATGGTAATCTCTGACCATACTCTCCCCTAACATACAGTATCTACAATGGGACACATTGGCAAGAATCACGAGGAAAGAGGAAGTGGAAGTGGAAGCTGCGCGAAGGAGAGGACGACAGGCATGTACTACGTACGTACGTTCCATTAGGTGTTGCGCTCTGGCTGGGTGGTTCGTCTTCTTGGTTGGACCACTGACCACCGCCTACAAGTAGAGATGATAGAGAGAGAGAGAGATACGGACCTCGAAGAAGAGAGAGAAAGGCCACGTGGACAAGAACCCTGCCAAAACCATTGGTTCATTGGAACGAGGGACGCAAACATGTGCAGAGTTGAACAAGGTGCAGGGAGCGATGCCGGTGACGCGACAATGGTTGTAGTAATCGGCTCTTCTCCGGCGTGTCCGCGGTATCGCTTTGGTTCGTTTGTTGCTATGGAGTCAAAACTGCGGCGGCAGGCCCTGTGGTATACGATGACTGGCTGCAGGAGGCCCATTTCCGGATCTTCTGTGGCGCCACCCGTCCGTGGTTTTGTCCTTCAGAGTTCTTCATTGGAGTCGGAGCTGCGTTGTCTGCTGCCGCAGGTGGCTGAGTTTTTGACACAGATCTTCATGCAAGCTTCACGTGCCTGCTACAGTGTGGGTTGAGTCGACGATCGCCTACGTCAAAGTCGGAGTCGTTTGCTGAGAGTGTAGGGATGACCATGATGCCTCTAGGGGAGGAGTGATGACGATGACGCTTGCGTGCTGTCTTGCTGAGGCCCTCTTTGAAGTGGTGTGCGTGAGGTTTCTTATGGAAAGAATTCCTTATATAGCACTGTTTTAAATCTTGCTTTCCTATTTGACACTGAAAAAGTTTTACTTCCTTATCTAACACTGAATCTAAATTTTATGGCTTTACGACACTTTTATCATTTTTTTTCATCCAACACTGTTAAATTACATGTAAAGACACTCTTGCCCCTCACATAATATGAACTCGCTCGCTCCCCCGATCCAACTCCACTCGTTCCCATCCTCCGCTGGCGCCCATCACACGCATACAACTAGTCAGCTATGTGAGCGCCGACATGGCTGCATCATGAAACTGGGCGGTCAACTATTTTTTATCAACACGGCTGCAAAACAAAATAAATGCAAAAGAAAATATTCAGATAACTATTTTAACATAGTACAGATGCAAACGCTCATACATATGCGCATACACTTATTTCTATGAACGCACGCACACACATCCTCATCTATGAGCATCTTTAAGAGACCGAGTCGGTATATCATCTTCAGATTTACGAAGTCACTGTAGACATCTCGTTATCGACAAAAACATCTCATCCACTGAAAGCGAAGACTTAAACTCTGATGTGCTAAGAATACCACTGTTTCTCTAGCGATCCAACGACAGATTGGTCCGCCACACATGCACGTACCTGAGTCGTTGTACGTGTTTGCAATCGAACACGTGATCCTTGGCAAAGTCCAAGCCAAACGGATCCCTTGCATTTTTCCTAGCCAGCTAGTTGTGTACACATCCTTTGGTATACGTGTAGCTGGGCGCCACCGCCTCACGAATACGCGAATATGTATACAAACAGTAGTGTGGATATTTGACCATATACATGTATGCACGGATCTCTACTATATCACTAAGCTTCCTAAGGGTAAAATGCCTCACAATCAATTGAGGTGACCCAATTCCAAGTTGACCAATTCAACAATTTTTTAAAGCTCTATTCAATTCCTTTATACTATACACTATACACTATGCTTCATAATTTTTAAGTCCCCTCAATTCATTGAGGTCTTCAATTTAGAACTTGGTCACCTGATTTTGACCGGGTCAATAATTTCTCAAGGAGCTCTTCGATTTAATTATTTTAACTCATCATATTTCCTAATTTTAAAGCTTTTTTATTTGATTGAGATATTCAATTTTGAATTTGATTTATGATTTTGGTGTGGCCGATGATTTTTTAAATCAATCAACACCAACCGGCTAGAAAAACGTATCAACCCCGTGCACCCTTTTACCACCTAGAAAAAAGAAACAGCACCATGTGATGATACTATAGCACCAATGTAGTGCATGTAGCCACTAACGCAGAAATGTTTTCACACAAATATGAGTTGATTAGCGCATAACATAGAATTACACCATAAAAGGCCCATCAAATAACCACATTATAGATTAATATAAAACAACTCCATCGCCTCCCCCATCCGCCAAACTAAATATTCCACCAGTTCCAAAATACAAGGGTTATTAGTTGATTAGAAAGTCAAATTTCTTTAACTTTGACCAAGTTTAGAGCCAAAAATATCGACACCCACAATATTAAGTCAAAAAATTATGGAAATTCATTTCGTTATGAATCTAATAACAACAAATTGATATTACAAATTTTCATATATTTCTTTATAAATTTGATCAAACTTAAAGAGGTTGAACTTTTCAAAAAAGTAATACACCTTATACTTTAAACAAAATGAGTATATATTCTTCAACACTAACGATACAGCAAAGCGCGTCTAACCCTTCTAATTTAGATACATATGGTATGTGCCCAATGATACACAAATACACAAACATGTATGCCGTTGTTTGGATACGTATACATGTATGGCTGGCCGGCCGATACATGAGTATTTAGGTACATACATGTACACCAGCGGTCCGGCGTGGGTATTCGGCTACGTATTTCTAGACCTGGCCTTCAGCACAAGCAAGTACAAGAACGCAAAGATCCTTGTCATGCATGTACGTGCAAGATAGTAATTAGTATGTCAACTAGCGGACGCATGTAGAGCATGCAAGTAGGAGCACTTATATACTCCCTTTGTCCGAAAATACTTGTCCTACAAATGCAAAAAATAAATGTATCTATAATTAAATAAGTCTAGATACATCTATTTTTCAGACAAGTATTTGCGAACGGAGGGAGTACTTCCATGACTAAAACACACACGCGAGGTGGACGTGCACTTGAAATTTATTCATATTTAAAAATAAGTTTTCTTGTTAAGCCACGTACAAAAGCACGTCCAACAGCGAGCTGCACATGTCTATTTTTCTTTCAATATTAGCGTCTACTATTAAAATTTTGATCACATACCACATAAAGGGCAAAAAGGTCTTTTCATATGTCGCTTAGCACCGTTAAAGCTCAAAAAACGAAAGTATCAGAAAGGGCATAAAATTTAGACCTAGTGTTACATTGGGAAGAAAAAGGTTTGCAATATCAAATAGAGGAACAAAATTGAAGATAGTGTTAAATAAAGAATTATCTCTTTCTTATGTGTGCTGCTCAGCAGTTGTGATGATTTTCGCCCGGTTCTCCATAATTAACTGGACAATCTAGTTTTCGCTCGGTTTTCCCTAATTAACTAAGCAACTCTTTTCTTCTTAATAAATGCAGTACAACTGCCATTTCGAAGAAAAAAAGTTGCACCGTGTCATGTCGGTGAACAAAATAGACAACACATTTAGGGCATCTCCAACGACCCGCCAATTTGCTCCGGCATCCAATCTACGGGCATGAATGTGGGAGCTGGTCATCCAATATAATTCTCTATATGTTCGTCAATAAAGGGCAATTTCAAATTCAAATGAAGTCCGATCCATAGCGTCCACCAGATCACCCCAACTACGTACGGGCCACATGCCCAATCATAACCAAAAAGGGGCAATTATGCTTAAAGTTTTTACATGCCCGATCACAAAAGAATATCAGTCTGGCAGTCTGTGCAAAAAATTATGCCCTGCAGGACTAATAATCTGAGCCTCCACGCTCACGCTCAAGGTGCCGTCGCCTCCGGGTATGAAGCTTCCGCTTCCTTCACCGCCGCTTCCTCCTCCTCCTTGTCCACCGCCTCCAACTCATCTTTCTGCCGCTGCAACATCTTGTAGCGGACGGCTTGCACGATCATCTTTGTGCGGCATCCAAAGACACCACATTCAATGACAACATCTTGCCATCCGCCGCATCGACTGCAATCTTCACCTTCTTTTGATCGAGCATCGCCTTCATCTCCTCGAGCGTGACCTTCTTCTCTTCGATCATGGCCCTCTTCTCTTCTTGCGCAAGCTTCTTCTCAGTCGTATTGATAAAAAAAATTGAACATCTCTACCTTCTTTTCTTCTTTAATGTCCGAGCGGTTGACTGTAGGGTAACGCATCAGAAAACAAAAAATTCCGACATAAGCACCAGCCCAGGACCACTATGAAGATGCATACCAGGTTTTTGACTTGATCGTTACCGACTTGTAGCACAATGGAAGTACAGTCGATGTAGATCGTCGGTGCAGATCCCTGCTGCTAGGATTTACAACCTCCCAACCGCGAGGATGTTCTCCCTCGTCTGCCCCACTGACAGCCCTTCGGGAGGCGGTCTGATAGTCTCTCGGATGGTGTCACGGATAGCCCTTCGGGAGGACCCTCGAAACTCGGACGGTCACTCGGACAGCCATTCAGGAGGACCCTCGAATAACCCCTCGGGCAAAATATTGAACCTACGACCTCTCTACAGGGTTGCACACATACGATGTTAGCTATCCGGCAGGGCTTCGCCGTCCAGAACTAGTTCCCACTGGAACCCAGACAGCCTTTCGGCTCTACGAAACTATCTCGTGTGAGGGAGAGAAGAAGCCAGATCATGCATGGCATATTGTATGAGAGAAAGAGTGTGTGTGGAGAGATCCTCTCCACCTCTATTTATAGATAAAATCAAGGGGTAAAGTGACACTTGAAAATACCAAAAAACCCATTACACATGACCTTCTAATGTCTACTACGCAACCTTCTCCTTGTAGACGTTGTTGGGCCTCCAAGTGCAGAGGTTTGTATGACAGTAGCAAATTTCCCTCAAGTGGATGACCTAAGGTTTATCAATCCGTGGGAGGCGTAGGATGAAGATGGTCTCTCTCAAGCAACCCTGCTACCAAATAACAAAGAGTCTCTTGTGTCCCCAAAACACCCAATACAATGGTAAATTGTATAGGTGCACTAGTTCGGCGAAGAGATGGTAATACAAGTGCAATATGGATAGTAGATATAGGTTTTTATAATCTGAAAATATAAAAACAGCAAGGTAACTAATGATAAAAGTGAGCGTAAACGGTATTGCAATGCTTTGAAACAAGGCCTAAGGTTCATACTTTCACTAGTGCAAGTTCTCTCAACAATAATAACATAATTGGATCATATAACTATCCCTCAACATGCAACAAAGAGTCACTCCAAAGTCACTAATATCGGAGAACAAGCGAAGAGATTATTGTAGGGTAGGAAACCACCTCAAAGTTATCCTTTCTGATCAATCTATTCAAGAGTCCGTAGTAAAATAACACGAAGCTATTTTTTCCGTTCGATCTATCATAGAGTTCGTACTAGAATAACACCTTAAGACACAAATCAGCCAAAACCCTAATGTCACCTAGATACTCCAATGTCACCTCAAGTATTCGTGGGTATGATTATACGATATGCATCACACAATCTCAGATTCATCTATTCAACCAACACAAAGAACTTCAAAGAGTGCCCCAAATTTTATACCGGAGAGTCAAGACGAAAACGTGTGCCAACCCTTATGCATAAATTCACTGAACCCGCAAGTTGATCATCAAAACATACATCAAGTAGATCACGTGATATCCCATTGTCACCACAGATAAGCACATGCAAGACATACATCAAGTGTTCTCAAATCCTTAAAGACTCAATCCGATAAGATAACTTCAAAGGGAAAACTCAATCCATTACAAGAGAGTAGAGGGGGAGAAATATCTTAAGATCCAACTATAATAACAAAGCTCGCGATACATCAAGATCATGCCGAATCAAGAGCACGAGAGAGAGAGAGAGAGAGATCAAACACATAGCTACTGGTACATACCCTCAGCCCCGAGGGTGAACTACTCCCTCCTCGCCATGGAGAGCGCCGGGATGATGAAGATGGCCACAGGTGAGGGTTCCCCCCTCCGGCAGGGTGCCGGAACAGGGTCCCGATTGGTTTTCGGTGGCTACAGAGGCTTGCGGCGGCGGAACTCCCGGTCTAGGTTTATTTCTGGAGGTTTATGTATTTATAGGAATTTTTGGCGTAGGTTTCACGTCAGGGGGGGTCTCTGTGCTGTCCACGAGGTAGGCCCACGTGCCTGGGGGGTGGGAGCGCCCCCCACCCTCGTGGGCAGCCCGGGACTCCTCTGGCCCAACTCCGATGCTCTGTGGTCTTCTTTTGGTCCATAAAAAATCATCAAAAGTTGGCACGTCAATTGGACTCCGTTTGGTATTCCTTTTCTGTGATACTCAAAAACAAGGAGAAAACAGAAACTGGCACTGGGCTCTAGGTTAATAGGTTAGTCCCAAAAATCATATAAAATAGCATATAAATGCATATAAAATATCCTAGATGGATAATATAATAGCATGGAACAATCAAAAATTATAGATACGTTGGAGACGTATCACCTTCATAAGGGCATAAAGGGAAGGCAAGTGGAGCTCCATGGAGTAGCTCCTCCTTGGACGTCCACACCATGTGGGGTCCTCAGAAAAGGGGTTCCCTCCTTCCCATGTCTTCCCCAAGGTCTTTTGGCCAAAGCCCAAACAGGCGACTTTCCGAAAAGCAACCAAAAAGGCGTTTTTATTATTCATGAAAACATTTTTCCGCGGCAGTTAAAACTGGAAAAAAATCTATAGGTCTTGCATTTCTAGTACCCACTAAAATAATTCTGGACGCGTTCCGAAACTTTTCAGATCAATGATTTTCATCAGTGAAAAGCAACAAAAGCGGTTCCGACAGCTCCGGAACATTTCCCCTTTTTTTCTCCGGAAAAATTCCAGAAGTTCCTAGAACAATTTTTTCACCCTTCAAAAAGTTCCGGGCGTGTACCAAAACCATTTTGACTTAATGGTATAATCAAAATAAAATTTTGGTTTTACTGAAACTATTCTGGTGTTCTCTCCGGAACTCTTCTGTTGTCTCTGAAACTTTTCCGATGACTTTCTCTCAGACTCCTTGTCTAGTATTCAGTAGATAAATGACCCTTAAGCGTGTGACCCTCTAGGTTCGTGAAGTATAGATATGATCAGAACACTTTCCGATCAATGAGAAATAGCAGAACCGTGGACACCCATATTGATCCCTATACCCACACGAATGAATATTTGAGTTAACCTGTAGTTTGTCATGTGCTATTCCTGTTGCTTCGCGATATGTTACAAACACCCGAGGTAAGACTTATCGGCATCCCCATGGATCAACAACTTGTCCGCTATGCCAGTTATCTTGTTACCGGTATTGTTCTCTTTTCTTGTCTCCGCGTTCCAGCATCCCAGTGATCAAATCACATTGTGTCTGGCCAGGTGATGGTGGATACCATAACACTAGGAGGTCCCTAAGAATATCTCTCCATCATCGGAGGAACAAATCCCAATCTTGAGCTATCAAGTTACTTGTCATACTTTTCCGTGAACCCGTAGGCCGCCGTAATAGCCACCCTGTTACAGATGACGTTTAACAAACCCCAAAGTTCACGAAGCAAGTACGAAGGAACTCGATACTCTCATGGTCTAAGGAATTATGCAAACATCAAATTTCTCTGTGTTATTAACCATTAACTTGAGACGAATGTATCTCATAGCATAGCATCAAATCGGGTCGGTTCAACACAAATGTTCTTCTAACATTATGTCCTGAAAGTTTGCTGGCATAGTCATGCCCATGATCAGGAAAACAGGATCATCATGCAACACTTGAGCTAGTCTTAGAGGCATGACTGGAATACAATTTATCGTTTATTATTCCACACGTGCATATGAGTTTCCCTCCGAGCCTGGTGGTTATTGTAGACTCGAGAACCATAACAGTTATAACACAAAATATAAACATAATTACGAACATGGAGATAAATAATAACATTTATTATTTCATCTAGGGCATATCTCGTACATTGACGTATGCCTCCTCCTTCTTGGTCAAGAATTCCTCGAACCTCTCCGCCTTTTTTCCTCTTGGATGTCCAAGGGCTTGACATGTGCCTCCTCCTTCTTGGTCAAGATGTCCTAGAACCTCTCTGTCTTCTTTTCCTCCTTGATGTCCAAGCACTTAACTTATGCCTCCTCCTTCTTGGTCAAGATGTCCTTGAGCTTCTCCGCCTTCTTGATATTGGAGCGCTTGACGTATGCCTCATCCTTCTTGGTCAAGATGTCCTCCAACCTCTTTGCCTTCTTTTCCTCCTTGATACCTTAGCGCTTGACGTATACCTCCTCATTCTTGGTCAAGATGTCCTCGAACCTCTCCGCCTTCTTTTCCTCCCTGATGTCCAAGCGCTTGACGTATGGCTCCTCCTTCTTGGTCAAGATGGCCTCGAACTTCTCCGCCTTCTTTTCCTCCTTGATGTCCGAGCGTTTGACATATGCATCCTTATTGGTCAAGATGTCACCGAACCTGTCCACCTTCTTTTCCTCCTTGATGTTCGAGTGCTTAACGTATGCCTCCTCCTTATTTGGCAAGATGTCCTTGAACCTCTCCGCCTTCTTTTCCCCCATGGTGTTCGAGCACTTGACGTATGTCTCCTCCTTCTTGATTAAGATGTCTTCGAACCTCTTTGTCATCTTCACCACACCTTCTCGCTTCACCATCTTCTCCTCCCACTTCTTTCCCAGAAACCCTCTTCTAACCTTCTTGGGTGGTTCTTTGTTGGATCACCAGTTTCTTCCTCTATGGCTTGCGCGGTGGACTTTGCTATATATGCGTTCCACTTCGGTTGCCCATTCAACTTCAACCAACAATGCATGACTGTGAAGTTTTTCTTTGCTATGTATGCATTCAACTTCGGTTGCCCATTTTTTCAAGTTGGTTCTGGGCCAGGGCGAAAGGTTAGTGTAAGAGTACCTTTTTACTGCTTTGAATGTTGTTATTTATGTTGGTAGTTGTTGGTTGTTCTTATTCCATTTCATTCTATGTAGTTAGTTCTATATTATGATTTGCAACTGTTGTACATTATGATTTTAGCTGATGTTTTGTTGTGTTTTGTTATATTTGATGTGGATGTTCAATACTAAAACATGTCGCTCGTTTATGGTTTTGCTGCTCATATTGCTATGCGTGCTAAAGTCTAATTTTGTTCTGATTGCCTTGTCAATTGTTCAGAGGTTCTGTTTGGAGATTATGAGGAGAGGCCTTTCCATGGGATTTGGAAAGTTGATCTTCTGCTCTGTGATAAGCAACTAGGTGTTGGTGAGAACTTGAAGTCTGATCCCTTGGTACTTCCTTTGTATTCATGGTATTTTGGTGGATCATTGTCTTTATGATTTTGCTGTTTTGTTTGCCTAGGTTGAGACGACTCTGAGCTACGGCAAGGCTTATGTCGACTACAAGACTCAAGCAAAGGCCAATATATTCTACCTCTTGATGACAATTCACAGGTTTGAATGTTCAGTGTTGCTGTAGAGTTGCATGGCATACAATGCTGACATAGTGACATGTAAATTTTGTAGGATGAATTCAACCTTGTGAATCGCTGCGCCTATCTGAGTGGGTCTATTGGGCTCGGCGCCAATCCGTTTTTCGATGTATATATCAGGCATGTTCTGGATAGCGGACGGGCTTTGTGGCGATGCAAAGTTATGCTTTGAGGCTGGCGGTTTGGTCAGGGAATTTTTTCTTGGAGTATCCATGAAGACGACTGAGTTTGGAAATGTGTCATGCATGTGAGTTCTTTGACTGGTAACTATTATGTGAGTATCGACTCACATTCTCTAATATTTGGGTGTACAATCTTAACCATCGGAAGCTCCAGATTCAGTTTCACAAGGTGGTTAGAGGGCCACAAGGGCTGCTGAGCTGACATATCTTCATGATGCAGTCAAACATATGTATTTTTTGCAGTAACCTGGGCAATTGTACTAAAATTTTATACTTTTTAAATTTGATTTTACAAAAAATATACTTACATACTAAAATTTTATATTACTTGATTAATTATAGTAATCAACACAATTAAATTACTAAATATCATTTGTTTGTTATGAAATTTAATATCTCTTAAAAACATATTTGTGTTATGATACATTGAAATTTTGTTTTGTGAAATATTTCATGTCTCTCTATAGATGAATTATGACGTGTATTGATGTTTGCACCATTTTAGGTAGGATCAATAAATATGTTGCCAGGAAGCTATACAACCTATGACATGAAAAATATCTTTAGATATGTTTGTAGAATGTATGATTGTTTGCGTTGTGAGTAACTACATAGAAAAATAGATGGTGTATGTAACATCCTAGTTTTTTGAGGTTGTGAAAATTAAGAACAAATGAGGGTTAATAAATCCGAACTGGAGATTTTAGTCAAGAATTTAAAATGAATTAATATCAAATGGAAGTAGCAATTTAGTTTGAGGCACATTGTCAGTTTGATGTACATGTTTAGATTTAGATTAGACATTTGTACAAGAAGCATTTCGCATGCTTTGTTGCGCCTCTTCCGCAGATGGACTATGGTATCCTTATTTGTATATACCAGGAAAACCTACCGCACTCAATGCATGGACATGCATCAATATCGGCCTACTCATATAAACATCAGCGGCATGTGTATCAGTGGCAATACTATTTTATCATATCACCATGAAGAAACTACAACTGATCATTACCACACATCAGCACAAAGAAATAAAACACATCAACCCAAAATCAGGAAATAAAAAACAAGGACTCCTCTCCATGCCATGGCAAAAAAAAGAACACCAAGGATAAAAGAGCAAAGGTTGTCCACGAATGAACGACCCTCATAAGAGTAAGCATCAACGGTTCATGATAAAAGAAACACCCAACAACAAATTAAGAAAACACCCAACATTAATCCATGCCAAACTTGTGAAGCATGTCAACAATAAGCCGCTCTAGTGTAACAACGCACTCTAAAGAAACAACAAATAACATCCATACAATGAAATGCAAGAGGGGCGCAACACAGAAAAATCTACATACTCAAAGGGAAGTGAGAAGTACATCCACCCCATAAAAAGAAAACAAACAAAGGAAATGAATAGACACTACTCCTAGCCGATGAGGTCTCAACCACATGAGGTCCAATTAGAAAAGACCATCTCAACCGCTGAGGTTGCAACCGCCAAACGTCCAGCCGCTAAATGACCGGCTGGGAAAGAAGCCACTCCTGGTCGTATTGTAGGCGTTGTAGCAATCCACATACTGTATACTATATGTTGTACAGGCTAACAATTATTTTTTGCAATGAATTCCCTGGAGACGCCGATTCTGAGCACCGACCTATGTGGAAAAACACCAAGACCTAGCGCCGGGCTCCGCAGAGGAGAGGACGACAGGCATGTAGTACTCTATTTCGTGCATGACCTGACATGCCGTTGGAGATGCTTGCTAATTAGTCGACCCGATCGAGCGATGATGCTCAGCCTATGCCACTTGAGGCTCCTGGAGCGGGCGGGCACATCGGCAGGTTTTCATCATGGATCATACGCGGAGCGAGCGAGAGTCAGATACTCAGGTTGCTTGATAGACAAAGAGTTTTCTACTCCCTCGGGCTGTCAGAAGCAGCTAGCCAAGCAAGCACCTGACACGCAGAGCATGCTATGAGTGTGTGGTGCTCGACTTGAGGGGATGAGTGGTCAGCGGCGCTCCTTGGACCCCTCTGGGATTGGATTGGGAGATAAATACACTCATGGTCACTACAGTTACGACAGAAGCACGATATGATCACTAAACTCTGGCTCAATACAGTCACTGTAGCATGTACGCGGTGGGTTTGACCAACTGTTGACCGCCACGTAATCCTCTCTGATTTGGCCAATCTTGCATGGAGGGGTTTCCTGTAAAAAACAAAATTCCCCAAATCCTCAAATCCCTAACCCGCGGCGGTCCCCTCTTCTACCCCCTCTCACTCCGCTCCACCTCCTCTCTCTCTCTCTCTCTCTCTCTCTCTCTCTCTCTCTCTCTCTCTCTCTCTCTCTCTCTCTCTCTCTCTCTCTCTCTCTCTCTCTCTCTCTCTCTCTCTCTCTCGCTCTCGCTCGTCTGTCTCTGTTGTCCGCCGCCAAGCATTGGCGCTGCCGCTGGCCCACTGCCTGTCATGCAAGGAGAAGGTGCACGTGTACGTCTCCACGACCGAGAAACACGATGGATGGGTCTTTCACAAATGCCAGAAGCATGGGGTTAGTGGTTCTTCTCGATTTACTTCCGTTCCATATTGTTTCTCTTCAGTGTTGGATCCAAAGATTGAAGTGACCTAGGCATGTTTATTTTGGTTAGGTGTCTTGCAATTTGTGGCACTGGGAATTGGAGTATGTTGAGTACCTCGTTGACAAGCACTATCACATCAGTGATGCCGCTGTGTATGCTATAGGTGCGACCAAGGAACTGATATGCCCATTTTGTATCATGTGTTCCTACTGTTATTTATTATGGTTGGGTCATTACTTCACTTTATGATACAATTCTTATGTCTTTTCTCTCTTATTTTGCAAGTTTGACATGAAGAGGGAGATTGCCGGTAGCTAGAATTCTGGATCGGAAAGGGCTACAACAGAGATAGCTATGCTACACTATTGGAAATATGCCCTAGAGGCAATAATAAAATAGTTATTATTATATTTCCTTGTTCATGATAATTGTCTATTGTTCATGCTATAATTGTATTAACCGGAAACCATAATACATGTGTGAATACATAGACCACAACATGTCCCTAGTGAGCCTCTAGTTGACTAGCTCGTTGATCAATAGATGGTTGTGGTTTCCTGACCATCGACATTGGATGTCGTTGATAACGGGATCACATCATTAGGAGAATGACGTGTTTGACAAGACCCAATCCTAAGCATAGCACAAGATCGCGTAGTTCGTTTGCTAGAGCTTTTCTAATGTCAAGTATCATGTCCTTAGACCATGAGATTGTGCAACTCCCGGATACCGTAGGAATGCTTTGGGTGTATCAAACGTCACAACGTAACTGGGTGGCTATAAAGGTGCACTACAGGTATCTCTAAAAGTGTCTGTTGGGTTGGCACGAATAGAGACTGGGATTTGTCACTCGTGTGAAAGAGAGGTATCTCTGGGCCCACTCGGTAATGCATCATCATAATGATCTCAATGTGACTAAGGAGTTAGCCACGGGATCATGCGTTACGGAACGAGTAAAGAGACTTGTCGGTAACGAGATTGAACAAGGTATAGGGATACCGACGATCGAATCTCGGGCAAGTAACATACCGATGGACAAAGGGAATTGTATACGGGATTGATTGAATCCCCGACATCATGGTTCATCCGATGAGACCATCGTGGAACATGTGGGAGCCAATATGGGTATCCAGATCCCGCTATTGGTTATTGGCCGGAGAGGCATCTCGGTCATGTCTGCATGGTTCCCGAACCCGTAGGGTCTACATACTTAAGGTTTGGTGACGCTAGAGTTGTAATGGGAATTGTATGTGGTTACCGGAAGTTGTTCGGAGTCTCGGATGAGATCTCGGACGTCACGAGGAGTTCCAGAATGGTCCAGAGGTAAAGATTTATTTATGGGAAGTCCTATTTTGGCCACCGGAAAATGTTCTGGATTTTTCGGTATTGTACCGGGAAGGTTCTAGAAGGTTCCGGAGTGGGGCCCACCTACATGAGGGGACCCACATGAACGTGGGTAGTGGGGGCAAGGCCCCGCACCCCTAGTCAAGGCGCGCCAAGATCCCCCCTTAGAAGGAATAAGATCATATCCTGAAGGGATAAGATCAAGATCCCTAAAAAGGGGGGATAACAATCGGTGGGGAAGGGAAAGGATGGGATTTCTTTCGTCCCACCTTTGCCAACGCCCCAATGGACTTGGAGGGCAAGAAACCAGCCCCCTCCACCCCTATATATAGTGGGGAGGCGCATGGGAGCTGCAACCCTTGCCCCTGGTGCATCCCTCTGATACGTATCCAACGTATCTATAATTTATGAAGTATTCATGCTAATATATTATCATTCTTGGATGTTTTGCAATCATTTTATAGCAACTTTATATTATTTTTTGGGACTAACCTATTGACCCAGTGCCCAGTGCCAGTTGCTGTTTTTTGCTTGTTTTTTACATCGCAGGAAATCAATATCAAACGGAGTCCAAACACCGCGAAACTTTTTGTGGATTTTTTATAAGCCAGAAGACTCCCGATGGACCAGAGCAGCACCTGGGGGTGCCCCGAGGGGGGCACAACCCACCATGGCGCGCCTGGGGGCCCAGGCGCACCCAGGTGGGTTGTGCCCACCTCGGTGGCCTCCCGCACCCCCTCTTTGCACTATAAATTCCCAAATATTCCGAAACCCTTCGGGATTAATCTAGATCAGAAGTTCCGCCGCCGCAAGGCTTTGTAGCCACCGAAAACTAATCTAGACCCCATTCCGGCACCCTGCTGGAGGGGGGGAATCATCTCCGGTGGCCATCTTCATCATCCCGGCGGCCACCACGATGAGGAGGGAGTAGTCCACCCTCGGGGCAGAGGGTTTGTACCAGTAGCTATGTGTTTAATCTCTCTCTCTCTCTCGTGATCTATATCATGGGCTTTTTAATATAGATGGATCATATGATATTTCTCCCCTCTATACTCTTGTTGTGAAGAATTGTATCTTTACCCTTTGAAGTTTTGTGTTGTCGGATTGAATATTCAGAGATGAGAACACATGATGTATGTCTTGCGGTATGAATACTTGAGGTAGCAATTGGGGTATCATATTGATTCACTTGATGTATGTTATGGCACTCAACTTGTGGATTCCCGAGGTGACATTGGGGTAATCTATGCATAGGGGTTGATGCACGTTTTTATTATCTTTTCTCCGATAGAAACTTTGGGGTCTCTTTGTAGTTCCCTGTGTGGATTGAGTATTATGAATAGGAATTTGCTTTGGTATTATTTTAGTACGAACTCTTGATTAGATCAATCGGAAAGAATAGCTTGCGTTATTTTAGTACGAACTCTAGGATAGATCGAACAGAAAGAATAGCTTTGAGGAGGTTTCGTACCCTACAAACATTTTCTATCTTTTGTTCTCCGCTAATAGGAACTCAGGAGTGATTCTTTATTGCACTTTGAGGGATAATCATATGATCCAACTATGTTAGCATTGTTGAGAGATTGCACTAGCGAAAATACGGACCCTAGGCCGTGTTTTTAAGCATTGCAATACCGTTTTTGTGCCCGTTTACTATTTGCTACCTTGCTGTTTTTATTTATTCAGATTATAAAAATATATTTCTACCATCAATATTACACTTTTATCACCATCTCTTCGCCGAACTAGTGCCATTGTATTGGGTGTGTTGGGGACATAAGAGATTTCTTGTATTTGGTTGCAGGGTCGTTTGAGAGAGACTATCTTCATCCTACGCCTCCCACGTATTGATAAACCTTAGGTCATTCACTTGAAGGAAAATTGCTACTGTCCTACAAAACTCTGCGCTTGGGGGCCCGACACGAGTCTACAAGAATAAAGTTGCGTAGTAGACATCAAGCTCTTTTTTGGCGCCGTTTCCGGGGAGGTGAATGTAGGAAGGTATATCTTTAGATCTTGCAATTGAATCTTTTAGTTTCTTGTTTTATCACTAGTTTGGTTTATAAAAGAAAACTACAAAAAAATGGAATCGAGGTTGCATCATATTATTGATCATCATTATAATATCTTTCTTGAAAATGATGGATCGGAAAATTGTGCTCAATTATTAGAACAAGAAGTCAATAAAATGTTTGGCACAAAATATTTGAATGATGTGCATGATTGCAATTTTGTTAGTATGAATTCTTTGAATATCGATGATGCTAATGATATGCAAAGGCATAAGCTTGGGGATGCTATATTTGATGAAGATGATATTTTTAGTCCCCCAAGTTTTGATGAGAAAATTTATTATGATGAAAGAATGCCTCCTATTTATGATGATTATATTGATGAAAGTGGACTTGGATCGGTCATGACTTTATTTAGTGATACATCCACTATTTTGGAAGAGGTTTCAATTGACTATGACAATAAGGTTGCTATCTATGATGATTATTATGATGACATGTATGCCATAAAGAGTAATAAAATTTGTATTCTTATGCATCATGAAAAGAATGCTTTATGTGATAGTTATATTGTTGAATTCATTCGTGATGCTACTGAAAATTATTATGAGGGAGGAACTTATGCTTGTAAGAATTGCAATAATATCAAGTTTCCTCTCTATGTGTTGAAAATCTTGAAGTTTTGCTTGTTTTGCCTTCCTATGCTAGTTGATTCTTGTTCCCATAAATTGTTTTCTCACAAAATCCCTATGCATTGGAAGTGGGTTAAACTTAAATGTGCTTGACATGTGTTTCATGATGCTCTCTTCATGTTTAAATTCTTATCTTTTATGCGAGCATCATTGAAATCATCATGCCTAGCTAAAAGGCATTAAAGAAAAGCGCTTGTTGGGAGACAACCCAACACTTTTACCTACTGTTTTTGTGTGTTCACATTATTAAGATATTGTAGTAATCATGTTTTATTGCTTTTGTTTCAATAAAGTGCCAAGTAAAGCCTTTGGGATAGTGTGGATGATAGTTGACTTGGATCTGTGCGAAAACAGAAACTTTTGCGCTCAGTCCTGGAAATTTGAAAATTCACTGGAACGTGATTTTGATCTGAATTTTTTACAGGTGATAGATATAAAAATTCTCTAAGTTTTCCTAAGTTTTTAGAAGTTTTGGAGTAGTAGATGTATGGTTGGAGTACAAATTACTACAGATTGTTCTGTTTTTGATAGATTCTGTTTTCAGTGCATAGTTTGCTTGTTTTCTAGTTTCTATGGCTTATATTGCTCAATATAAATTGTGGAAATGATATGCTACAGTAGGAATTGTGTGGAAAAAATTATTAATCTTGTCTTTGACAGTACCAAAGTGAAATGGTTTGGTCTTTATCATACTAACCTATCTCACGAAGTTCCGTTAAGTTTTGTGTGATTGAAGTATTCAAGTTTTGGGTGAGATATCGATATGAGGAGAACAAGGAGTGACTAGACCCTAAGCTTGGGGATGCCCAAGGCACCCCAAGGTAATGTTCAAGGAAGATCCAAGCAACTAAGCTTGGGGATGCCCCGGAAGGCATCCCCTCTTTCATCTCCAACAATATCGGTAATCTTACTTGAGGCTATATTTTTATTCGTCACATGATATGTGTTTTACTTGGAGCGTCAATTTATTTTGTTAGTATTTGCTTGCTGCTATTTATAATAATGTTTTGCATCTTTATTTTCAATAAAAATGTCAAGGATAGCTTTTACCATGCTTATTTTGCAAGTTTACATGTTGCTGTTTGAAAACAGAAAGTTTACCGGTGTTGCAAAAATTCCCCAGAAAAGTCAGAATGTGATAAAATGTTGAAACTTTTTGCACAATAAGGTCTGATAAAGTTTCTACAGTGTGGTAAATTTTCATAATTTTTGGAGTTAGGGAAGTATTGATACTCTTGCATTCTTTACAGACTGTACTGTTTTGGCAGATTGCAGTTATGTTTGCATTGTTGGCATATGTTTGCTTGTTTAATGATTCTATTTGAGGATAGGAGTATTAAATATGCAGAGGCATTTAGTATGCAATGTTGAATAATAATTTTAGTGATTTGCTACAGTAGAGAATGATAAGGTTTTTGCATTGGTTTATACTAACTTATCTCACGAGTTATTGTTGATTTTTGTGTGGATTAAGTTTTTAAGATTAGGAAACCGTGATATAAAAGGAATTAAGGAGACACAAAAGCTCAAGCTTGGGGATGCCCAAGACATCTCAAGATAATATTTCAAGAAGTCTCAAGCATCTAAGCTTGGGGATGCCCCGGTAGGCATCCCACCTTTCTTCATCAACAATTATCGGTTAGTATCGGTTGATCCTAAGTTTTTGCTTCTTCACATGATGTGTGCTATTTTTTGAATGTCATTTTATTTTGTTTTTTCTTGCTGTTTTAATAAAATACTTAGATCTGAAACTTTTAAATAAGAGAGAGTCCTCACATAGCTATTTATTTACTTAACTACTCGCTTGATCTTCATTTATATATTCTTGGAGTAGCTTGTCATTTACTCTTGTGCTTCACTTATATCCTATGAGTAAATTGTTGAATGAATTGAATATCATGAAGTTGAAATTTTATCATGCCGAGTAGTACCTTCACATTGGGTTTAGAAAGTGAAACCTTTTGAAGCTTGACAATCACAATATTGGTCATACAAGCAATTCATGAATGATTAGTAGAATGAAGAGAACTTTCACATGCAAATACACTATCTTGGCAATCTTTTGTGATTGTGAGCCCCCATCAAAATATTATATGCCAAAATTGTTGACGTTGGACAAGGAAGACAACGTAATGATTTATGTTTGTTCATATTCACATAGAAGTTATATTGTCATAGATCCTTCAACATGTGGTGCTTGCCCCCCATCTTTGCTAGCCAAAAATTCCGCACCAAGTAGAGATACTACTTGTGCATCCAAAAACCCTTAAACCCAAATATTATTTTCAAGAGTCCGCCATACCTACCTTAGGATTGAGCAAGATCCTTCAAGTAAGTTGACATCGGTGCAATAAGGCAATATAAATTGCTTCTAAAAGTGTTAGATAATTTAGTGTAAGAGAAAATTGAGCGTTGTACGAACTTGTGATGGCAAAGAATAAAAGCGACAGACTGCATAATAAAGGTTGCTATCATAAGGGGCAATATAACGTTACGTTCTTTTGCACTAAGGACTTGAGCATACAAACAAATAAGCGCATGACATCCTCTGCTTCCCTCTGCGAAGGGCCTATCTTTTACTTTTCAGTATTTACTTTTATGCAAAGAGTTAAAGTTTTTCTCTCTATTCCTTTTTATTTTTCTCTTTTGGCAAGCATTATGTGGTGAGGAAAGATCTAGGCACATATATCCTTAAACCCAAATATTATTTTCAAGAGTCCGCCATACCTACCTAAGGATTGAGCAAGATCCTTCAAGTAAGTTCTCATCGGTGCAATAAGGCAATAAAAATTGCTACTAAAAGTGTTAGATCATTTAGTGTAAGAGAAAATTGAGCGTTGTACAAACTTGTGATGGCAAAGAATAAAAGCGACAGACTGCATAATAAAGGTTGCTATCATAAGGAGCAATATAACGTGACATTCTTTTGCACTAAAGGGTTGAGCATACAAACAAATAAGAGCATGGCAAACTCTGCTTCCCTCTGCGAAGGGCACATCTTATACTTTTCAGTATTTACTTTTATGCAAAGTTTTTCTCTCTATTCCTTTTTATTTTTCTCTTTTGACAAGAATCATGTGGTGAGGAAAGATCTAGGCATATATATCCAGTTGGATATGGGTAGGATGAGTTATTATTATTGACGTCACCCTTGAGGTGAATACGTGGGCATTTAAACCGAAAACCGAAGAACCAAACCGAAAGAATCGGGACCGGAGCCGAATAGACATGAACCGAAAAAACCGATGCTAAATTCGGTCAGCAGTTGTAGAAAACCGAAATTGATTCGGCTAGTTCGGTTGTAACCAACGCAAACCCGAAAGTACCGAGCAACCGAGAAAAATTAGGAAGAGGCAATCTCCACGTATCAGGCCCACAGCCCACTAGTCCATTTACCATGCGCATGTGTCCATCAAGGGCCTTCATGTTTTCTCTAGAAAAATGTAGACCTTCACGTGGCTAGCCCTTGACTAGCCTTGAGTCCTAGCCACCATCCGCCAGCCAGACGACGAGGTCGAGGTGATGCTCGTCGCCGCCACTGCTCCTGCTTGATCCCGACGACTAGCGACATGCATCTTCGCCCTCTTCCTCCCTCCACCTCAAATCTCCACCGGCTCTCTATCCCGGCCGGCCAACATCACGCCCGACGACCTGCATCTACAGACCGCAGGATCTCATCTTTGCGAGAGAGTGGTCGGCTAACCTGTCTCCCGAGATGTTACTGCAGTTGCATCTCTCCCATCTCTTCTATCAGATGTGTATTTCTGATTTTTTTTTTGTTGATAAGTTTTTGTTTCCATCAACGCTAGTGCATGTCTTCCTCCCATACGTGTTTGTTTCCTTTGTGATCGGTGTATTCTGTCAGTAACCGAGTACCGAACCGAAACATCGGTGCACCAAATCATCGGTTAGCAGCAATTTAGAAGACCGATTGGTCACTATATTCCGAGAACCGATATTAGTAGTAAACCGAGAAACCGAACCGAACGGTTCAATCTAACCGAATGCCCAGCCCTACTGGCGGCCACCACGATGAGGAGGGAGTAGTCCACCCTCGGGGCTGAGGGTTTGTACCAGTAGCTATGTGTTTAATCTCTCTCTCTATATATATATCGTGATCTATATCATGGGCTTTTTAATATAGATGGATCATATGATGTTTCTCCCCTCTATACTCTTGTTGTGATGAATTGAATCTTTACCCTTTGAAGTTTTGTGTTGTCGGATTGAATATTCAGAGATGAGAACACATGATGTATGTCTTGCGGTATGAATACTAGAGGTGACAATTGGGGTATCATATTGATTCACTTGATATATGTTATGGCACTCAACTTGCGGATTCCCGAGGTGGCGTTGGGGTAATCTATGCATAGGGGTTAATGCACGTTTTTATTATCTTTTCTCTGATAGAAACTTTGGGGTCTCTTTGTAGTTCTCTGTGTGGATTTAGTATTATGAATAGGAATTTTCTTTGGTGTTATTTTAGTACGAACTCTTGATTAGATCGATCGGAAAGAATAGCTTGTGTTATTTTAGTACGAACTCTAGGATAGATCGAACGGAAAGAATAACTTTGAGGTGGTTTCGTACCCTACAAACATTTTCTATCTTTTGTTCTCCGCTAATAGGAACTCGGGAGTGATTCTTTATTGCACTTTGAGGGATAATCATATGATCCAACTATGTTAGCATTGTTGAGAGATTGCACTAGCGAAAGTACGGACCCTAGGCCGTGTTTTTAAGCATTGCAATACCGTTTTTGTGCCCGTTTACTATTTGCTACCTTGTTGTTTTTATTTATTCAGATTATAAAAATATATTTCTACCATCAATGTTACACTTTTATCACCATCTCTTCGCCGAACTAGTGCCATTTTATTGGGTGTTTTAGGGACACAAGAGATTTCTTGTATTTGGTTGCAGGGTCGTTTGAGAGAGACTATCTTCATCCTACACCTCCCACGGATTGATAAACCTTAGGTCATTCACTTGAAGGAAAATTGCTACTGTCCTACAAAACTCTGCGCTTGGGGGCCCAACATGAGTCTACAAGAATAAAGTTGCATAGTAGACATCACCTCCCCCCAACTCCTCCTCCTCCTCCGTTGAGCGTAGCGAAGCTCTGCCGTAGAACCATCAGCTCCACCACCACGCCGTCGTGCTGCCGGAGTTCTCCCTCAACTTCTCCTCTCCCCTTCCTGGATCAAGAAGGAGGAGACGTCCCCGGGCTGTACGTGTGTTGAACGCAGAGGCGCCGTCCGTTCAGCGCTTGGATCGGATCTTCCGCGATTTGAAATCCGCGAGTACGACTCCATCAACCGCGTTCTTATAACGCTTTCGCTTAGCGATCTTCAAGGGTATGAAGATGAACTCCCTCTCTCTCGTTGCTAGCATCTCCTAGATTGATCTTGGTGACACGTAGGAAATTTTTTGAATTATTACTACATTCCCCAACATACACAACCTCAAATGACCTGAAAATTTATGGAGAATTGTTTTGAAATATATAAAGAAATATTGGCGGTAGAAATACTAGGAGGGGGGCCACCAAGGAGAGACAAGCTCAGGGGGAGCGTCCTACCCCCCTGGGCGTGCCAACCGAGCTTGTGGGCCCCCTGGCAGGCCTCCGATGCCCATCTTCCACTATATGAATCCATTTGCCCTTGAAAAAAATAAGAGAATACTTTTGGGACGAGTGTTGCCGTCTCGAGGAGGAACCTGGCCAGGAGCATTTTTGCCCTCCGGCGGAGCGATTCCGCGGGAGAAACTTCCCTTCTGGAGAAGGAAATCGAAGTTATCGACATCACCAACGATCCTCTCATTGTGGGAGGAGCAATATTAAGACCCTAGATCATCTCTTGTATTCAGTCTTTGTCTCAAAACATCAGATTGGTACATGTGGGTTGCTAGTAGTGTTGATTACATCATGTAGTTGATGCTAGTTGGTTTATTTGGTGGAAGATATGTTCAGATCTTTAATGATATTCAATACTCCACTAATCTTGAACATGAATATGATTTGTGAGTAGTTCCTTTTATGCTTGAGGACATGGGAGAATTCTTGTTATAAGTAATCATGTGAATTTCGTATTAGTTTGATATTTTGGTGATATGTATGTTGTTGCTTATTTTAGTGGCGTCATGTGAACGTTGACTACATGACACTTCATCATACTTGGGCCTAAGGGAAGGCATTGTGGAGTAATAATTATATGATGGGTTGCTAGAGTGACAGAAGCTTAAACCCTAGTTTATGCGTTATTCTGCAAGGGGCTGATTTGAATCCATATATTTCATGATATGATTAGATTTATCTTTAAAAAAATTCATAGTTGTGAATGCTTGCAAGAGAGGTAATCATAAGTGAGAGTCTTGTTCAAGTAAGAACAGCACCCAAGCACTGGTCCACCCACATAGCAAATTATCAAAGTAGCGAACGCGAATCAAATAAATATGATGAAAGTGACAAGACGATAATTCCCATGTGTCCTCGAGAATGCCTTGCGTTCTGGCTTGTCCTTTGCTATAAAAAAATTGGGCCACCTTGCTATAAGGACGAGCAACTACTTTCCAGAAACATGGCGGATCCTGTAACGGTTTCTTTTCCTTTTTCAAAAATCAAATCGTTCCTGGAGTGCCAAGCTTGGCAGAAAAGAAACTGAAGAAATGACACAGGTGGTCTTCTTTGTTAGACGACTGACACAGGTGCAGTGCAGGTGCACGTCCACCGCTCGATGAAATGACTACCAGAGATAATAGAGATAGAGATACCGAACTCGGAGAAAAGAGAGATATATGAGAGAGAAATGCCACGTGGACAAGGACCCTGCCAAAACCATTGGTTGGTTGGATCGAGGGACGCAACATGTGCAGAGTTGAACAAGGTGCACGTTGTGCGGTTTTCAGGTTGCCATGTCACGTAGATGAACAAAAAAGACAACACATTTATGCACCGGAATGCAGATACTACGACTATAGCATAGTCATACTCATGCGCTGTGTAATTTGTTTTTAGGGTTTTGGTGGAACAATCACACCAGCTGCATGCAGCGAAGGGAGTGATAGTCAACTTGCAATCAATCTTGCACCGGAATCCCGTCCAAATTCCAACTACCGTTCACCAACGCATAATACCTCTCGTGGAAACACAAGAAGGCGAACTGCAAAATAAGCCAAGATTATACATCTTTTTGTCCTGGCCATCATATATATCATGCAAAAGGTGCACCGTGCACACTAAATGAGACGCACGGTCGGTGGTACGATGAACATACGGACCTATAGAGTGTCACAGTACGCGGGGCCAAGCTCAAATCCCCGAGGTAAGTATAAGTATGCAAATGGGCGAGCATCTGTTCAAACAAGTACAGGTTTCTCTTACATTCAGTTCAGGTTCAAGTGACAGGAACAGGAAGAGTCAGTCAGTCAGTTCAACTGAAATTCTTTGGTACGTGTAATATCATCATCGGTTAACTGAAAACAACAACACTTCCTCAAGTTGAGGTTTAACATGGCGCAGGCTTCCTCGAGAGAGATACTCTGGACCTGCTGGTATCGCATTGAACGCAAAGATCTGATAAATGACAGTCAACGCTGACACCAAGGATTAACAAGCACTCCTCAACCGGGTCTAGAAAAATACCCACACGTCATGGGGAAGATGCTTCAGATCCGCCATTCCCGTCCCTTCTGAAAGGAGCGTTCCCCCCTTTCCCCCGCGTCGTCCGCTCTCAGGCGACTCGGGGGCGCAACCCTAGTCGCCCGCCGGTTCCCCGCCGCCCCTCCTCCTCCCCCGCTGCCGCCGGCAGCCGTCGCCGGGCTTGCCCGCGCGGCAGTAGGCGGCGGCGGGGCTTCCCCGCACGCCCGCCTCGGCCTCTGGAGACCCCCCCCCCTCCCCGCATCAGAAGACGCCGCCGCCCGCTTCCTGCCGGCTCTCTGCGGCGGTCGCCCCCTCCCGATCCGGTGCGGGGGCTTCCTGACGGCGCCGCCCATCAGATCAGGCCGGCTCGGCCCTGGATCGGGGCGCTCCTCCGATCTGGCGGCTGGTGAGCCGGGGTTCGCCGGATCCGCCCGGATCTGGCCCGCGTGGCCCTGCCTCGTCCTGCCCGGCTTGGGTCGCGGTGTGGTGCTCCCTGGTGGCGGCGGTATGGGTCTTTCTCCATGGTTCGACGGGATGTGTGCGGTGGATGGATGCCGGGGCAGCGGCCTCGGGTGGTGTGGATGGCGTTGCCTCTGCGGGCGACGGCCGTGGGTGCTGGTGGTTCGCGACTTCGGCCGCGCAGGCGGCGAGGTCTCGGTGGACGTCTACTACAGTGGGTCGGGGTGCCCCGTCACCCGGCGTGCCAGCTTCGATGAAGTCGAACGCCTTCTTCGGCTGCGTGCGCTCCTCTGGCCAGGTCTTTGGCCGAGTGGATGTGATGGGGGTGGGACCGGGGGAAACCCTTGGCCGTCGGCGGAGGCCACGACAATGGCGGCGCCTTTGCTGGGCGTCGGTTCCCTTCTTGGAGGCCTTGTCGAGGTCCTGTCCCATCTTTCACTGTGCTCTCCTTTTGGGCGAAAGCTCTAGTTTCCCTTGTGGGCGACGGCGTCGTACCCTCGTCGTGCTCCTTCTTGAAGGCGTCGCCTCGGGTTCCCAGAAGCACGGTGGGCGCTTTGCGGTGCGTGTGAGGTGTTTGGCGGCGGCAATGTGTGCAACGTTTCATCTATTCTACCGCTGGTCTTCATCTTGTGGTAGCGCTCCTTCGGCTTGGAGATGGACTGGCATAGGTGGTGGTCGTCATTTGGCGTCATGGTGGCGTCGATGGTGGAGGAACCTGCCAAGGTTGGTACCTCAATCTGCTCTGAAGATGGACAAGTGGAAGATGGTGGCGACGACACATCTGAGTGCGTCGGACTGGATTGTGCCCCGGACCCGGTATGTGGCTCGGTCGGGGCTTCCAGGTTTAGATGTTAGGTTTAGGTGAGAGGACTGGGTATATGGCCCAGCTTGCACCCCTTCATCGTATGGATAGAAGTAGCGGCATAGGTTGCCAAGATGGTGGATTCAGACATATTGTTGTACTACTTTGTAAGGTCCTCAAAAATAATCAATAAAATGGCCGCATGCATCGTCTCCCAGATGCAGAGGCCGGGGGTCATCCTTCTTTTCTAAAAAAAATCACATTCACAGGTAGGCCTTTTGACAACAAAATAAAAATCTAATTTAACATGGAACTAGTGACACATTCATCCTTCTTAACTGAATAAGACATCAACCGGTGAGACACGCGGAGGCTCCAGTGTTCAACTCATAACCTTGCTGTCAACCTCTTGTAACATACTCCCTCCGTTCCAAGTACAAAGTTGAGACACTTATTTTGAAACGAAGAGAGTATTCACAAGCACGCAATACATGGATCCTCCCCTATTTATCTCTTCAACTCCTCCTTGCTCAAGAGGAAAATGATGCTTACTTCTCCGGGGTCAGCAAAATGTCGTCCAAGCGACCCTGCTGGCCACATTGACACACACACACACCTCAGCAGGCGGCCGCCTGGAGTAGCTCGTCGCCATCGCAGGTGCCCGTGCGTGTAGTGCACCAACCATGCTCGGCCTCACCAGGAACATAACAGAACAGATGGGGTCATCAGAATGATATCCTGCATCTTGAGTTGCAAGTTTAGCTTCCTCTTGATATGAAACGGCTCTAACTACTCTCCACGTGTCAGGTGGAGCAGCGGCGTGGACGACGACAGTATGACCAGTCTCAACCCTGCACGGCAATCAGAATGCAGGAGAAACAATAATGAATAATCCATGGCAATGAAGAAACAAAAGGTGGTGCTAGTTTTGTTACTTGTGATGCAGCGATAGAGTAAATTGCCCAAAAAAACATCACAATTGGAGACCCTAATTCAGAAAACCACCTTCCGCTTTTTTTCTTTCAGAAAGTCACCACCATTGTGTGGACAGTTTCAGAAAAACGCTAATCGATCACTAAACGTGTGTTGACGCTGGACGTGACGAATGGGGCCGCCGTCAGTGCTAACGTGGCAACAAAACTTTGACAAAGTCCGACTTAAGTTAGTGCCGGGCCCGCCCATCATTCTCCTCCTCCTCTGGCCGGAGAGTAAGAGGCTGTTTGGATGGTGACCAACGCTAGCCTTACCAAAAAATTGGCCATGCCCACGATATTTGGCTCGCGTTTGGTTTGCTACCATTTTTGGCTCACCATCGTTGACATGGGCGCGCCCGTGTATCGTTTTCACCAACTCGTGGGCGAAACAACAGCGCGGAAATCGGCCGCCAAAATATTGGCTGCCAAATCTGACGCGAGCCAGCCACCGTGATATAAAAGGCATGATTGATTTTTTTGCCAAAAACCACCACAGCTGCATTGGTCAGTGCTAAAAACCACCGTTTTCATAAAAAAATGCTGAAAACACCGATTTTGAGTAATTGTTTGCCGAAAGCACTATAAACGAGGCTTTTCCACGTTTTGACATGAAAACTGACCATGGAGCCCATCAGTGCGACATTACACGGGGTAACGGCCAGCCGAGACGGACTTTAGACCATTTGACTCAACCATTAGGCTGACACAGCCACGTAGGGCCCACCTATAGTCCCCTTCCCCTCTCTCATGCATTTCATCGAGCATCTTGTGCGCATCGCCAGACACCACCGTCGGTGACTCAGTATGCGTGAATCGATGTTTTCGTCAAACTTTTATTCATATTGTTGCCACTAATGGTAAAACGACGGAGTTTAATCATATTGCTTGGTTTTATTCTGTCTATATTATGTCATCTTGCTTAAAGCGTCACTTTGTTTTTCATGGACTTAATATTATAGATGCATGTTGGGTGGTCGATTGGTAGAGTAATAGTAGTAGATGCAGGCAGTGGCGGAGTCACAGGGTGGACAGGGTGGGCCACGCTCCACCCTGAGATTTCGGCCTGGCCTATATAGGATGGCATTTTTAGAGACGGGCCGAGACAAAAAAATAAGCCCATTAACAAGTGCGTGCTGAAACATCCTCTCCTCTCCTCTCATTCCTCTCTCCTCTACAACCACGTACAGCCGCCACGGCTGGTCGAGTTCAATCCTCCACCAGCCGAGTCGCCCCTCGCCATCGCCGACCCACCGCTGGATCCCGGACCTCCCTAACGCCCGCCCGCCCCGGCTAGCTGATGTCCGCGCACGGCGCACGACGCACCACCTCGCCCAGCCGCGCCGCTGCGGACCATGGCACGCCTGCTCTCCTGTCGCCCGGCCGCCCTGCTAGCCGAGTAGCCGGAGCCGGCCAGTCGCCGATGGCACCTAGTCCCCTTCTCCCGCACTCCCTTCCGAGAGAGAGAGGTACTGGCCCCAAATCCTCAATCCTCGTCGACCTATTTTAGTTAAATTTGTTTGTTTGTTTGTTTGACAGGGAATGGAAAGGAGATGCAATGCTTATAGATTACATAGATGCTCTCTGCCATAATTTTTTCATGTTAACAAAGTAGTGTATCAGTACCATGTATGTTGTTGGAATGATTTTTTCATGTTAACAAAGTAGTGTATCAGTACCATGTATGTTGTTGGAATGTCTGTTAACAAACTAGTAGATGAACGGTGAGCTGATGAACACATACACATAAATTTTGCAGAATTTTCGAAGAATGAAGAGGGCAGGAAACATTGCTTCCCTTTTTGCGAGACATGCTCAGAAGACAAGGAAGAAAGCTAGTATGCCGGATGTGCATGGGACCGCGGATGTGGCCGAAGAGCAAATAAGAGAATTTGTGGTTCAAGAGCAAACTCAAGAAACAGTGGTGTCTATGTCAAATGTCACGGTTGAGAAAACTCCAGAACCAATGGTTCGACTTGAAGATGTCTTAAACATGATCCTGGGGAAAGGCCACCCATTGCTAGTTATCCTGTCAATGATCAAGACGCAGTTCAGAGAGCATATATCCTTAAGGGTGCATTCAAACCTTATGCACATAACTTTGAAGCAAGAAGAATTGGGAATAGAGTTCGGTCATTCAGTCCTTTTTGGCTTCATAAACATAGTTGGCTTCAATATAGTATCAAGGAGAAAGCTGCATTTTACTTTGTATGCTTCTTGTTCAAAGAGAAAAAAACTCGTGGCAAGGGAACTAATGCATTTACTGATGGCGGTTGGAGAAATTGGAATAGAGATGATGCTCTTGATAAGCACGTTGGTGGTGTAACAAGTGTGCACAAATGCAGCTAAAGAGAAATATGACTTATTTGTGAATCCCCGTGCAACAATTAATGATCTTCTTGTGAAGGTGGATAGTGAGGATCTACGTCTTTACAGGATGAGGTTGAAGTATTCACTTAGATGCTTGCAGTTTCTTCATCATCAAGGATTGGCATTTCGTGGGCATGATGAAAGTGAACAATCTAGCAACAGGGGGAACTTCATTGAGCTATTGAAATGGCTTGCAACAAATAGTGAGAGGTGAATAAGTATGTCTTGAAGAATGCACCAGGTAATTGCAAATTGACTTCTCACCAGATACAAAATCAGAGTATTCAATGTTGTGCAGTACATACTAGAAATCAAATTATTGAACAAGTTGGTGATGATCATTACGCTATTCTAGCTCATGAGTCTAGTGATGTATCACATAAAGAACAACTAGCTCTATGTTTGCGTTTTGTTGATAAAGTAGGAAGGCCAAGTGAGGACTTTCTTGGAGTTGTTCATGTAAGTGACACCACTGCATTGTCACTTAAGGAAGCAATTCAAACTTTACTTGCCAATCATGGTTTGACTATAACTCAAATTCGTGGGCCAGGTTATGATGGGGCTAGTAACATGAGAGGAGAAATTAAAGGACTGAAAACATTAATCATGAAAGAGTCACCTTCTGCCTATTACATTCATTGTTTTGCACATCAACTCCAACTAGTTCTTGTTGCTGTTGCCAAGGGAAATGATGACTGTGTATGGTTTTTTGATCGAGTGTCTTTATTGTTGAACATTATTGGAGTTTCTTGTAAGCGTCATGACATGCTTAGATATGCTAGACTTCATAATATCATGAAACTACTTGAATGTGGTAAGTTACAAACTGGGAGTGGTCTGAATCAAGAGATGGGGTTACCTAGGCCTGGTGATACTAGGTGGGGCTCTCATTACAAAATTGTTCTCAACATTATTGCTATGTATCCCACAATTCGTGATGTAATCATCATTCTTGGACAAGATGCTTCACAAAGGAGTGATTGTCCAAAATCCATACCATTGTTGGAGTGTTCGAGTCATTTGACTTTATTTTCAATGCCCACTTGATGCTTGTCATTCTTGGATACACAAGTGATTTGTCTGATTGTTTGCAAAGAAGAGACCAAGACATTCTTTCTGCAATGGCAATGGTTACATTAGCAAAAGATAGAATACAAGAACTGAGGTCTAATGGGTGGGATGCATTTCTTCAAAGAGTCACATTATTTTGTAACAAGCATAGCATTCAAGTTCCTACAATGGAAGATAATTATGTGCCTTATGGAAGATCAACACGGTTTGTTCGACCCCAAACAAATGATGATCACTTTAGAAGAGAAGTGTTTCTTGGAGTAATTGATCAAATTAGTCAAGAGCTTGAAAATTGGTTTGACGTGATCAATATGGAGTTGCTATCTTGTATGCTTTCTTTGAATCCTGCCAACTCATTTGCTGCTTTTGATGCACACAAGGTACGCAAACTTGCCGAGTTCTATCCAGAAGACTTTTCAAGTGCTGACTTGATACACCTTGAACTACAACTTGATAACTATATTGGTGACATGAGAAAAGATGAGAACTTTCAAGGCCTTGGAAATCTTGTTGATCTCTCAGTTAAGCTTGTTCAAACAGGGAGGCATATAGTTCATAATTTTGTGTACTTGCTTCTAAAATTGGTATTGATTCTACCAGTGGCAACAGCAAATGTTGAGAGAGCATTTTCTGCCATGACTTTAGTCAAAAACAAGTTGAGAAATAAGATGTGTGATAGTCTTTTGGATGATTGTCTGGTCACATAGATTGAGCGGGATATTCTCTCTAAGGTGAATGAAGATGACATAATTGACATTTTCATGGCTATGCAGAAGCGTAGGCCGGAAACATAGTCTTCTTTGAACTTCTCAAGGTATGTAGTATGTACTATGTCTATGTAGTCTTCTTTTATGCAAAATTGAGACATAAGTAAGAATTTTAGTGTGTTTGTAAGACCATATTGATCTATTTCTCTGTGTTATTGATAATTAGTAATATCGTTCACATGTCAAATTTGTTGTACAAGAAAATTGGAAGCGGCCCACCCTGTTGTCAAATGCTAGCTCCGCCACTGAATGCAGGCAAGAGTCAGTCTACTTGTCACGGACGCAATGCCTATATACATTATCATTGTCATGAATAACATGATAACTATGTGCTTTTGTATCAATTGCCCAATAGTAATTTTTTACCCACCGTATGCTATTTCTATGAGAGAGAAGAACTATGTCTCGGGATCTATTTTAATCATATTACAAAAACCAAAAATACATTGATGCAATTTACTTTTATTTTACTTTACAATTTACCTATCTACTACTGTCAGATTTGGTCCTTGCAATTAACGAGTACAAGGGGACTGACAACCCTCTTGCCTGCGTTGGATGCAAGTATTTGCTTTTGTGTGTAGGTACTTTTCAATAGGCATTTGCGTGGTTCTCTTATTGGTTCTATAACCTTGGTTCTCACCGTGGAAAATACTAACCGCTACTATGTTGTTTCACCCTTCCTCTTCCGGGAAAATACCAATGCAGCTCACAAGTAGCATCCCCGCAGCCATCACGACGTCAACGCCCACCCGCGCCACCTCGCGGCCGTGGGCATTGCCGCCGCCGCGCCAGCATCACGCCCCTGCCGAGCAGTCGCATCTCGCGCTACTGCTGTGCACCAAGGAGGGAGGAGGAGCCCTGCCGCCGACTAGGCTTCGCCTGGCGGCGGCAGGGGAAAGGAAGGAAGGGAGAGGCCCGCGGGTGGGGCGGCTAGGGTTCGCCCCGACGCCACTCACGAGAGCCGCGCGGGTGGCAATTTTTTCTAAGAGAAGAGTGATGATGTAATATTGTTTCAATTTTAATATAAAGTTAGCCATGATGCCTTCCTTGGAAAAAATGTGTGTTATAAAAATCAAATCATTAGAATCTTCTTTCACATACAATTTTTTTTTGGAACAATGGCAGGCTACGAACGGAAGTACGAGCAGGAGGCCGGAACCTACTCCAGTGCAGAAATGGGTACCTCCAGAGTTGGGCTGGATCAAAGTAAACGTGGATGGTGCTACGTCCAAAGTGGGATCAAAAGGAGGAGCCGGTGTTGTATTCAGGAATCATGAAGGGGCTTTCCTTGGAGGCGCATGCCATGTCTTGCCTGGGTGCCCGGATCCTGCGGCTAGTGAACTGCATGCTTGTCGACGAGTAGTTCAATTAGCAGATGAGTTTAATGCCAATCGCCTGCATATTGAGACAGATAGCAAAGAGATAGCTAGCAAGCTTCGGAACAGGGAGAAGGACTTGTCCGTGCTGGGACCATTAGTAGAAGAGGTGAAAATGATGTTGCAGGCGCGGGAGCAGTGGAAGATTACCTGGGTTCGCCGCTCGGCGAATGGTGCAGCACACGCGCTAGCTAGAGAAGGGGTTTCTAATGACTTATGTAAGGTCTGATTACACCAACCGCCTGATTGTATCTTGCACATTCTATCGGCAGAGATTCCTGCCTTTTATGAATAAATAGGAACGGTGTGTTCCTCAAAAAAAAAAAATATTTCACATACAATTTTGATGGTATACTTTGTGTATCATGCATGTCATATATTATTAATCTTATCAACTATAAAAGGTTTTTTTAGACAAATCAATTATAAAAGGTAACCTTGGAAAACGTATTAGGCTCTTGGGCTGGGCCTCCTCGCACATTAACCTATGAACATTGTTTTGAATCAATAAAGTGAGCGAGATTTCTCAAAAAAAAAAGACTGTGTCGGCTTCCTCTCCGTGTGGGGGCGGTGGAACAAACTTTTTTTTTTTTGCATAAAAGCGGTGGAACAAATTGGGAAGCTGGGAGTTTCAAAAAAAAAAACTGGGAAGCGGGGTTGAGCGACGGACGAACCCTAACCTGCAGAGCGGAGCGGCCGAAGAGCAATCGGAACCCAACTCGTGACCGACTCGGCGACATATAAGTCTCCCCTCTCTTACAAATCGCAAGTGGTACGTCCGCAAACGAAATATATATACTATATACTACGTACGCGCAGAGGCCAGAGGCGACGGTTCCAACAGCCGAAGCGAAATCAACCTGCGATGGCGGCGGCAGCCCTTGGACACGCGGCGTTGAGGATCGGCGGCCGCGCTCTCCAGAGGGCCGCCCTGTCCCCGGCGGCGCAACGCCGGCTTGTCCACACCAGGGTGCGCGAAAATTCACCTTCATATATCTACGTACCTTCCAATGGATCGATTTTCTTCCTTCGGTGCTCACCACTAATATTCTCGACTCTGCATCTGCTGCAGGTGCCCACACACGATGAGAAAATAGACGTCGCGGCTCGCTTGATGCGCATCCAGGATCTGAAAGAGGAGCTGTACAATCAGATCGCCGCGTGCAAAGACAAGTACATGGTCAGTGGCAACATAGGCCGAAACAATACTCATCTGCTCGAGCATCTCTCGGAACAAATCAAACCTAGACACGACGACCCACGCTGGTCAGCCTCTTCCTCTTATAACATCTCAATACTATCATCAGCATGCATATATCTATGTAGGAGTCCTATGTTGCTTCCTAATTCTGCTTCTTCTTGTATCATAATTAATGTGACCTGCAGGCGCTCGTGTCGGCGATGGGCGTTTGTCAACGATGTCTACAAATACTCTGGCGCCGTCTTCATTGCCACCACGGCCGCAAATCTCATCTTCTATTCCGTTCACAAGATTTATCCAAGAGAGGAGAATAATGACAAGAGGGTCCTCGATGCAGGGCTCAAGAATGTCTTTTCATGTTAGCCCGGAAAACAAGAACTAAACTACCGGGTCTATTTGTTATTAGACGTACGTTTCATTGTGTGTTATGACGTTTCATTGTATCTCTGATTACTTTGTAAGACGTAAATCCTTGGTGATCTTTGCTGGGCTAGTTGGTGGTATTTGGTGCTTCCCATTTCACTGTCGATGATATGCTGCTCTATATAAGCTACTCCTGTTATCAAGCCAATCATTTTTTACGGAACCTCGTCACAGGGCCAGGTGCTCTGACTTTGCATTATAGAAGAAAAGAGTTGATCCAGTTTATAAGGGAAACCGGATCGAAAACCTAACAGAGTGGCCCAGTTTATGAGGGAAATCAGACCGAAAAACCGCACACGCAGCGAACCCTTGCCGACCACACGACCCAAGGCAACATTGCAACAAACACACACACCCGACTCCGGAGCCGCCACTCCGACGTCCCCCGCCCTCATGCGAGCCACAACGCCGCATGGCTCAGGCGCCTCGTAGCCCTTGCTACACGAGACGACCACCCGCAAACCACGAACGTTGTACCAAAATCCGGGGCCACCGCCTCGACTTCCAGCCAGACCGACCCACAGATCGCGTCGACCGGGCCGACGAACTGGCCACCCTCGCAGCACCAGGTCGCCGCCCATGCCAAGCAAAGCAGCAGACCTACCCAATAGGACCGTCGTTGCATGACCATCCGAGGCCGTCGCCTCGGCATACATCCACCATCCGGAGCCGCCGCTTTGGCATCCACCGTCCGGGCATACCACCAGAAGCACAAAAGCCACAAGCGCCAACCGAACCTCGTCTCCAAAGATGGCGCCTCCAAGAAAGATAAACGACGTCCAAGAAAACGCCGCCGCCTTCTGATCTAGAAAATTAAATCTGGGGTTTCACCCAGAAGACGAGGTCCTTTGGTTGGAGGCGGGTCGGGGCTCCTCGACGACGCCATCAAGATGGAAACGGCGCAATAGAGCGCCACCGTCACCGGCACCGACTGAGTCGGGTAGAAACTTTCGTCCAGAGCCCCACGACAACCACCATCACCATACTGCCACAAGGACAGCCCACCGCGCCGCAGCCCTTGACACATCCAGGGAGCCGCCAGCCTCGCCGGAAGCACCACCGGCCATGCCACAACCAACCACACGACACCAGACCCGGAGCCGCCGCCAACAGCCATGAGCACCCCTCCACCACTCGCACGGACTGAGCTGGCTGAGCACACATCGCACGGAGGCCAGGGGCCACTCCCCAAGACCGCCGCAGCAAATCCACCTACGCGGCACCGCCGCGCCGCCATCCAGGTGCTGCAGCATGCCGCCACCAGCGCAGCTCGACCAGCCGGACGTGCAGCCGCCGGAGCCACACGCCTGGGCACCCCTACCGACGGATCCAGCCTCCAGGCGCCAGATCCACGGCGGTCGTCCCTAGCACCGCCCCGCATGACCCACAGGAAGGGAGGAGAAGAGAGAACGGCGCCGCCACCATGCCCGGGGCCGCTGCCCCGACTTGCCTGCGCCGGCGAAACGCGGCCGTCGTCAGTCGCCTCGCGTCGTCCAGGGCCGCCTTTACGCGCCTTGCAAGGAGAAGTTCCCACCGCCACCGAACGCTGAGCGGGATTTGCCCATCGGATTCACCTGGTGGCGGCGAGGAGGGCTAGGGTGGAGGTGAGGAAAATGGGGGCGGCGGCTGCTAGGTTTCTCCCGTGCCGCCCCCTTGGGAGCGACGCGAGCAGTAAACTAGGCAATGGTTTTACATGGACTCCATCAAGCCAATCACCACATGGCAAAGCTTTAGGCCATCTTTGATTGAGAACACATGAATATGGAAAACATATGACTGATATACTATGTGGCTCTTGTATCTTACTCCATTGCAAAATAGATGACCCAACTTTGTATTAAAATTAGTACAAAGTTGGATCATCTATTTTGGAACAGAGGGAGTATATAGCATTTTGAAATATACTGGTCAACTCAGGATTGACCCAGCAGTGGGAAAATAAAGCCCCTTTGAAAATTTTCAGATTTCTTTCCCCTAACTAAGAGCTCTAGTATTGTGAATCAAACCACATACACAAGAAATCAAGTCCTACAAGATGCTACATCCACTCAAAACACAGCATGTATGCGTGTGTATCATTCGAAGGTGGGCATAGGTATCCCTCGCCTAATTCAAACAAAACCCATAGCTATTGTTGGCACAAACCCACACATGTTATAGTGTGCTATCCCTCGCCTAGCACCGGGCGGATCTCCTCTTCCCCTGAGCTCCGGGAGCACACCTATCTAGCTCATGGGTTATGAGAACCAAAGGCTGGTGGGGCCAAGCCATCAACACCTAGGGAGGTGATCATCTCGGAGGGGAGCGGGGGGCGGGGGGGGGGGGGGGGGCTCGCAACCTCAGTGGACGGTGCCATGTCCTTCATGAGGCTGGTTATAATGGGGAGTATTATGCCTCCTGGGTGGACGACGCCATCTAAAAAGGCAAGCGGGTGCATTGGTCCGGCAATGCCTGTGTGTCGGTGTAGGTGAAGAAGGGTGCGGATGCAGGGCAACCGGGGGGGGGGGGGGGGGGGCGAAGGGGCATATTGGAAGAAAATGAAACCGGTAGGGGTCTTGGATGGGCCGGGGTGTCGAAGTCCTACGTGGCTGATGTACGGACTTTGGCAAAGCCCCTAACTTTATCTCGGTCTTGCAGGGAAAAGTGCATCTGGACGGCTCGACGGACCCATACAGACCTGCGTTGGATGGCAAAACACAACACAGTCCAAACGTATGCAGACAGTTTAAGGGTCGGCGGTAGAGACGCCCTTATGCCCAATTTGAACCATGTAATGACATTTCTAGCCAGTTGGCCCCATTTGGAAGCGCTGACGTGGCACCGAAAGTCAATTTCGTTTGTTTGACCGTTATATTAGATGAGGGGTCCACATGTCAGCGTGAGCACTCCTTTCTCACAAATACATTCCTCTCTTTTCTGTGGCATTTTCTCGAACACCTTGCGAGCATGTGTTCCGGTGCGCGCATGTCAGCGTCCAAATGCCCGCGTGCGCTCCGGGCTGCCGCGAAGCTCGCGAACACGGCGCGGACGCCGGCTCCGGGTATGCCTAGGCGTGGTGGGCGACGGCGAGCGCGAGTGCCCTGGCTAGTGCGCGTGGCCGTTAATTCTCCCTCGCGGGTGCGGCTGCAGATCCTCCTCCGCGCGTCACGGTCCTACAAGTCGCCGCACCTCCCCTTGAGCCGCTGCCATGGCTGCGCAGGTCCTCGAGCTCGCGCTGCTGTTTGCCGCACACGAAGAAGACGGTGCGTAACACCCCGTCGGCCAGCGGTAACAACCGGCCTGTAAGGTGCTGCTCGAGCGTGGCCACTAAATCACGGTCAAAAGCAGCCAGCGGCCCGGCAGCGACGTACAGCCGCACCAGCGTCCTCCGTCGAGCAGCGGAACGGCGTGGCTGCCAACGGTGTCCCGGCGTAGACATCCCGACGCGGTGGCTCTGTTTTCCCTGCGGCGCGTCTCCGAGCGGTGGCGGCCGGAGTGTGGACAAGTGAACGATGGTGGAGATGGTGCACTGGGACCTGCTAGGCGTGAGCGATCGGGGGTTTTATATATACAACTAACACGGAGTTGTGAGTGCAGCCGCCGACGGGGATGTCGAATCGAAGCGAGCGGCGGCCTGGCGGAAGTGCGCTGGCTGAGCCGAGGTGCACCAGCGCGGTGCGGTTGCTTGAGACGACCCATGCAAATACCCTTCTCGCTGATTATGATCCAAGGTTTATCATTGAATGCTAAAAGCGTTCCGACTGGCCTAAATAAAATGATGCAATCCAAGCAGATATTGCCTCGCTTAACAAAAGAAAAGTATTCACTGAAGCAATATAAACACCTCCCAGTGTTTTCCCTGTGGGATTCAAGTGAGTTTTGCTTCAGAAACAAAATGAGAACAATGAGATGGTGAGATATAAAGCAAGGCTCGTAGCACAAGGTTTCACGCAGAAACCCGGCATTGATTTCACTGAAACATATTCTCCAGTAATGAGTGCAACCATTTTCCGATACCTTATATCCTTGGCAGTGCAAGATCGTCTATCTATGCAGTTGATGGACGTCGTGATCGCATATCTTTATGGGTCACTAGATTTGGACATATATATAAAGGTTCCTGATGAAATCTCTGTCCCGAATAAAAATGCAAAACGCAACATGTATTGTGTAAAGCTGAATAAGTCATTATATGGCTTAAGGCAGTCGGGGCGGGTGTGGTACAACCGACTGAGTGAGTTCCTTCTTCAGAAATGTTACTCCAATAGTGTTGATTGCCCATGTGTCTTCATCAAGAAGTCCTCTACAGGATTTTGCATCATTTTTGTGTATGTTGATGATCTCAACATCAACGGCAGCACACCAGACATTGATGAAGCACGCAATCACCTAAAGATGGAATTTGAGATGTAGAATTTGGGTAAAACCAAATTTTTCTTAGGCATTCAACTTGAGCACCTTACCTCAGGAATCATGGTACACTAATCTGCCTATATCCAGAAAATATTGAAGAAATTCAATATGGACAAATCCTATCCATCTAGAACTCCCATGATGGTTTGATCTCTAGACGTGGAGAAAGATCCGTTCAGACCAAGGGGTGATGGAGAAGAGGTGTTGGGACCTGAAGTTCCATACCTCAGTGCCGTTGAAGCGCTTATGTATCTTGCAAATTGCACAAGACCTGATATTGCATTTGCAGTGAATCTACTTGCTAGACATAGCGTAGCTCTCACCAAACGTCGTTGGTCTGGAGTGAAGAATATCTTTCGATATCTCCAAGGCACAAAGGATCTTGGTCTATATTTTCAGTTCCAGAAAAATCAGGACTCTGTATGATTGGATATGCAGATGCCGGCTATTTATCTGATCCCCATAATGCCAGATCTCAGACCGGATTCGTGTTCCTACATGATGGCACTGCTCTATCATGGAAGTCTTCAAAACAGACTCTGATGGCAACATCTACCAATCATTCTGAAATAATTTTATTATTTGAAGCAACATGTGAATGTGTATGGCTTCGCAGAATGATAAATCACATACAACAGTCATGTGGAATTAGTTCGATAGAATCACCTACCATTATCTATGAAGATAATGCGGCCTGTGTTGCGCAGATGCAAACATGATACATTAAGAGTAATATCACCAAGCATATTTCTCCTAAATGGTTTTTCCCCATAATCTTCAGAAAAGCGGGGAAATAAGCATTTTGCAAGTCAAATCATGCGACAGCCTTACTGATTTATTTACACTACAAGAAATCTGTTAATCCATGATGGATTTCTGGTGACATCTTCGTAAACCGTCATGGACCAAGAAGATGTAAATGGGATCCAAAACGGTAGCCCTTTTGTGATGGACATGGAGGGACCGTCACGGAAACCGTCATGGATTGAACACTTGGGCCTAGTTGGGCCTAGAGTTTTTTTTATTTATACAGTATTGGACCGTCATGGATAACTTCTGCTGATGTGTCGTGTGTGTGATCCACATGTTAGTCAGATGTAGTCAATAATATAAATAGAAGAAAACATAGACCAAAACTTACGGAGCGTGCGCGCGAGAAACAAAGGGCCTGTTTGGTAGCCCTCCAACTCCCAGCTCCATCGATTCCACATCCGGATTTCGACCGAACGCTCCAACTCCTGGAGTTTAGGAACAGAAGCTGGCGAATTTCTCAGTGTAAAAGCACCGGAGTCGCGGAGCTGGGTTTCTCGAGCTCCGAGGAAACTGAGAAGCGGGAGTTGGTGGAATTTACCTTCCTCTGCCACCGCAAGTGACAATCGAACCGAACCGGTACGAGAAACAGCCCGAGCGAACAAGCCCAACGCTAATCACTGGTCAATCCCCTCGTCCTTCCCTCTCACAGCAACCCGTGCAGGCCGCCGCCGATCCGGTCGATCATGACTCGTCGGCCGCCGTTGTCCCCAGCACCCGCTGTCATGGACCACTCGCCGTCCCATCTCCAGCGACCAGGAGGCGCCATCCCCAGCGACCCCGAGCATCCCTAGATCCAGGTCCGCCCCTCGTACATCTCCTCCCTGTGCTCCTCCACCAGCCGCAAGGTGCACCTCATGTCCCAATGGCAACGCGGCGTCTCAAGGAATAGACATCCTGGTCAACGCCAGCCACCATAGATGAGAGATGACAGATGTAGGAGGAAGAGGGGCCTGATTGCAATCTTATTTCATTTTCTAGGGTGGTTTATACTAATGTAAGGTACTAGATCCAGAAGCTAGCTTGCCGAACGATCGATCAACTTCTTTTTACCGAGAAGCTGGCTGTTAGATTTGGGCTGAGGAGTTGAGGAGTTTTGGGTCATGGAGAGCCACCGAACACACCCAAAGTTTTAAAGTCGCCGGCACGGGGAGTCAAAATTTTTGAGACCGCCCTTTTTTTTGCGTTGGAGACCCGCCCATTTTAACCCTAATTCCCCTCCCCCTTCTCCCATCTCCCGCACGCCGCCACTCTATGCTCCTCGCGTCGCTCCAGGTCGGCACCGGCGGCGCCGGCGTTGAACCACCCCGCGTCGGTCCCCTCCCCATCTATCCCGCGCCGTTCTCCTCCCCATCTATCCCGCGCCGTTCGCTTCCCCATCTATCCCACGCCATGCTCCTCCCCATCCAGATCGGGCCCTCGAGATAGGGCGGCCTAGTGCCGCTCGAGCTGAGGCAGCAGTGGCGGCGGCCGTACCGACTGTCATATGATGAAATGTGATGAAATGTGTGATATGTCATCCTGAAGCTCTATCATTCTTTGTGAGTATATGTTCCAGGATCTCATCAAAGATTTTTTGAAGAACTTTTGAAAAAGAATCTTTTGAGATGATAGAGCTTCCCGGACAATCGTGAAGATGATTCTACATGATCAAGCGTAGATTAGGGGGAGTGTTGAAATTAATTCTGTAAAAGGGAAATCTCCCCTTGCCCAACGGCCAAGCAGTTGCACCGCACGGACGCCTGTGTCCTGGCAACCGACGCATCTCTCTAGAACCGACGCCTCCTCTGGATCGTCGTGTCTCTCCAGGAGATATATATATAAGCGTCCTGTAACCATCATCAATAGTAATCGATCATTCTGATTCCGAACACGCACAAACAGCCACGCCCAGATTTCCTTCCATGAATCACCACGCCCTCCGGCTCTCATCTACAACGTCAAGCAGACTCCGATAGAGGGGGGGGGGGGGGTGGTTCAGCGACAGTGACACGTCAGCGGCTATGGTAGTGGTTGTTATAGTTTTCATTATATTTGAGGAAGCTTGTACTTGCCTACTTATGTACTAGATCTGGATCTTTTTTGGGGGAAATAGTTTCGAATAAAACTCCCGGTGCTTTGGGGTTTCCAACGTCAATTTCCAAGTTATTAGGGATGGATGATTTCACAATTCCCTTGTATAAATCTCCCTTGAGAATCCTCAATCTGTTTCTCTCGTTTATCATGTTAGAGATATGATGACCGATTGAACATAAAGCTAACGTGCATTGCATCGTCATTCATACATTGAACGTTTACATTAGACTCGGATGGAAAAGGAGAAATAATTATTCCTTCCCGAAGAAATCGTTGTGGGTATGGCCCATGTCAACATCTTCACCGGCCTCCAAGTAGGTGGGGATGCTGGCGATACACGGTGAAGGAGGCCGACAGGGGCAATGCCTCCCCTGGCCATCCTTCAGGCCGGGCCGGGCTTCAGGCCAGGCCAACCAAAGCCCAACTCAAAAAACCCAGGCCCAAGCCCGGCTGTCGGGCCTAAAAATCAGGCCGGAGCCCAGGCCATCACGCTAAAAGCCCACCGGGCCTTGGGCCACAGGCCAGGCCTCTTCCTTAAACAGCAAAATTGACAGGCCCGGCCCAGCCCAGGCTTCAGGCTCAAAACCTGGGCCCAAGCCCGGCCCGTGGACAAGGTCGGGTCGGGCTGCCCATGACCAAGACTACCTCCCACTAACATCATCAGGGATGCAACGGCAACACTCGGAAATTTATCTAGGATTTGATCCTTTTTAATAAGGTATTAAGAGAGGAGCAGATTTTTTGGGCCTACTCATCCGATAAAGAGACTGGACGGAAACCAAAGCTAATCACACTGCGTCAAGCCTTGGGCAAAGGAGATTGTATTTACATACATGTGTGCATCAGCGACATATATCATGGACTGTACCTGTTTGTGCATCAGCAACATAACCCACAGCTAGCAAATGCAGATGAATAACAAAGGATTTAGTTTCACCTGACCGTAGCCGTATTCAGTTTATTTATTTATTCATTCTGTATGACAAAGGATGAGGATAATTTGAAACCAAAAGTAGGATAATTTAAAGTAACTGAATATTTGATGTTGGTATCAGGCAGCAGAACAAGTACGAAAATGGAAAAGCAATGGCAATAAATAAATAAACAAAACTTCTGACATTATTCACCATCACGTTCGATATGCTGTAGAGCTCACTTTCACCCAACGAACAAAAATAGCAATCTACAAGATTAATTAAAGATGGACAAACTGTAAACTGACAAGAATTTCAATCACACATGCAGAAAATATGGTTGACAGGTTTAAAAGCAGATGGTTTCTTAATTTCTGGTAGCAAAATCATACTCAGCTCTTCTCTCTGAGTGAGCAGTACGAAACAATATCTTACAAGTATTCAGTAGCACTCAACCATCCCACTGAAAGCACAAGGACCTCATAGCAGCAGCCATACATCATTGTAACCTCCAACTCACACTGCCGGGGCAGTGCTGTCAGATGGAACAAAGGGTGGAGAGGCAAAGGACGAGAGGAAGGCCGGCCTGAAATCAAAAGAGAAGCCTACTTTGGGGGCCTCATGTAATGCACGAAAGTTGAACATCGCAGAAGCAGAGAAGTCAATGCTCGACGAGGCACGATGTTGCAACAAGAGTGATGCTTCACCATTGGAAGCAACTCGTGCCTTAAACTTGGTCTTGTCATCAGGCGTCCATGAAACACCAGCAGCAGCAACAGCAGTGTTTGAAGAGCGAGTGTACCTCAGCTCCATTGCCCCAGAGATAGCAGAATCAGGGCGATCAAACAAAGAGATCTTCAAAATGTCGCTGTTATCCTACAAACAAGGTTCAACATAAGGTCAGTGCTTGCAAAGGATTGTAGTAACTTCATAAAATTGTTCAAACAGCATAATCATTGACAATTTGGAATAGAAGAGTTGAATTTAACTTACAACTTTATAGTAGCAGACTCGTATGAAACACCAAATTCATAATGCTTCATAGCATTGCAAGTATTCACCTTAACCTTGCCTCCAGCATACCACCGATCATAACCACCAGAAAATGCAACCTTTAACACACTTTCTTCACCAAAATTGAAGCTACCGTTCAGACCACCATATGGGAATAAATACTGAAGCTTGACCTGATAATTTGGAAACCAAGACATACGAGTGTGTAATCAACAAGAAAGAACGTTCTGTTTCAATGAAAACTGTGTCGTACCTTGGAGTTACTGCTTGGCACCCCAAAGAGCATCGTAGCCATCAGATTTTTTGGCAAATTATCAGCATAGTTGCACTTGAACATTACCTAACAAGTTTGCAATGGAACTCAGAATCATACTGAATGGCATAATCAAACGAGATTCTAGGTCATAGTTACTCACCTGCTGGTCAGTAGACAACAGCATAGATAAGGACGACCTTCCCCTCATGTCGAAATTGACGATCGTCTTCGAAGTCATGGGAGCATCAGAGCAGTAGTGCTTATAGAGAAGATCTGTCAATTGAACATGAAAACAGAAACAGAAAGTCAAGTTGAGCAACCCGATATTGGACATGAAAACAGAAACAGAAAGTCAAGTTGAACAACCCACCCTTCGAATCCTTGCCAAACGATCTGTAAAAACGAGGAGCTTTAACTTCAGAGCTCACCAGAACAGGGAGAGGGAGATTAGCATATTTAGCATTTGCTTCTTCCAGGAGAGTAACTGAGGGTGGGGCCGGCAGCTTATTAGAAGTGACAAATACCAGTAGCTGAATAGCCAAACTTTGGAGCGTAAATAGCTCCTTGCGGAGCTCACTCAGACGCTTCCTCATGTTGACTGGTATCTCAACTGTCCTGACAAGATTGTCTATATAGCTGAGAAATGGAGAGATTTCCTTCTGGTCCATGGACTTCAACTTGGATGCTAACTCATCATAAGTACGCTGCCTGGAGACCAAGTCTTCATGTGTTGCCAATTTGATGGCCTCAAGCCCTTCTTCCAATTTTTGCTCATTTCTTGCTGTGAAGTCTTTGAGGACCTCCATGAAATCAGACATCCCTTTGGTTGAAGACTTCTCACACTCTAGGAAAGCCTTCTTTAGATCAGCAAAACGGTTCTTCAACACCTGTGCTTCACGTAAAACTCTTCTCTGATAATACAACTGGCGAGCAATGTACCTGGGCATTCCCAGCTGCAACATAATTGCAACACAACACATTATTCAACTGCACAAAATAGAAAGGCAAGATGAAACAGGAATCAACATAGAATGCCATACAACGTGATGCATGCCACTACGCTGGTCCTCACGCTGAATACGAGATATCTCCAGCTCATAGCGCACAGCAGCAGAGACCTCATCCCAGCTGGATAAAAGCAAAATTATTATGCTCACAAGGTAAGACATTCATAACAGATTTAGCTCAAGAGATCTAAAAAATGGTTACCTGTGGCCCCAACCAGAGCTGGGTGGATGATAAAAATAATCACCACCAAACGATGAGAGGTCTTCTACGTGAAACAACTTCATCGATAATATCCTCTTGAATAATCCAAACCTAACATGTTTATATAGTTGGCATAGCAGTTCAGAAACAGGTTTTTAACTTCTGTATTAAGAAGAACTTCTTAGACTGAAAAATGTTAGCAATCCATGTAATCATTTGAGAGGGTGCAATACAAATTGTACATGTATATGTCTGACTGGAAAATATTGATGTGCTGCTGGAGGGTCAAAGCTATGCACATGTACAACAAGAGTAAGCCTGAATATGGAACAAAGATGTTTGTTTGGACATAAGCTTACTTCTCAGAAAATCTACAAGAATCAAAATTTTCATCCCTGATTCCACCTTCCTTTACTGACTCACGCATCCTGTACATATCAAAACATATCAAGTCCAGCAGTTAATAACAAAAAAAATATGCAGAGAGATGTAATCAAGGATTATGATGTTGCAGTCGTAGATATACTTATGTTTGGTTGTCTCATTAAGGATACACTTAGCAAACAGATATACAAACATGAAAAACTATATGTCAATAATATTGGCACATCAAAAAATGGTAAAGAGACCAGAATATGGCTTTTACAATAAAATGTTTCGCATCTAGTGTTAATGCACATGCACACAAACAAAGAAGTAACCAGCAGATCAAAAGAGGTCAATGCCTCCTTTCATTACTGAAAGGAAACCACTTACGGATAGTAACTATCATTTATGAACACAGAAAAGAACATTAAACCATATTAACCTTTTATCGACACAGTAAGACCATATTAACCTTTTTGTCAACAAACAGTACACTAATATCTAATGCTCATAAACTATCAGTTTACAATAATTTATCAACTACATTATGTCACAATACAGTGGACTGCAAATATGATCATGGAACAAGGCAGAACTAAACGGCAAAGTCCAACAGTTTAGACATGGTTATAACTTCTGTAATAACAGAACAAAAATATATAGTACATCTAGATCAGCACATGTATATGCCAGCATGAAAAATATGAAGTGTTTCTGTAGGGTACAAAAATGAGTTAGCTCTGCACATGTAAACCAAGAGCAAGCCTTAATATGTAACGAAGAGGTTAGTTTGGACGAGAGCTTACTTTTCCTCACAGCTGTAACAAGACTCATCATTGTCATCCTTGATTCCAACTTCCTTGGAGGACTCATGCATCCTATAGAAATCAAAACATAAAGTCCAGCAGTTAATAACAAAATAATTATGCAGATACTTGTGAGCAAGGATTAGGATGTAGCAGTTGTAGATATACTTATGGTTGTCTCATTAAGAATAAACTTAACAAACAGATATACAAGCACGACAAATTAGATATGAATAATATTGGCACATCAATAAATGATTAACAAACCACAATATGGCTTGGACAAGACAATATTGCACATCTAATGGTACTACACATTGAAAGTTAGCTTGAACAGTTATTCTTGGATAAACGAAAGAAAACAACTGAAGAATAGTAACTAGACACTTCACCAAAGGGTTATAAACAACACAACTTGAGCAAAGACGTAAGGATATTATAACCAACATCTCACTAAACAGTGCAACGGAATTGACTTTGCTATTGGACTTGTTTACAAAAATCATGTAGGCACATGCCTAAATCAAATGGTACAGGGCACATCAAGCAGCCGAGAGAAGCAATATTCAACAGATAGGACACTCGGCCACTATAATAATCCATGAACAGGACAATCTTGTCCTCAAGAGACGTCGGGTAAGCACATCTCTAAAAGAAATTAGTCACAGGAAATGCCCAAGGTAGCTAGAACAGTTGCAACAAAATGGATAAACTGATCAAATGAATCAGGAGATTAAAACAGTCAGTGCAACAGAATTAACTTTGATAATAATGTACTTGTTTTTTCAAGTTGCATGTTTGCATACATAAATCATGTTGGCAAGCACATCCGGATCAAACAGAGAGACATGATGCAAATCCGATGCTAGTGGGCAGATCAAACATAGAGATAGCAACTCAGCCACTACATTGACATGAACTGGACTAGCTTCTCCTCGACAGATATGGGGTATGAGCGTCTCATTTCGGCGGTCCATACCTAGTTGATCCACGGGACGATGGGGCAAACACATTGAACAGCTTCTGCAGAAGGGGACTCGTGGGGCCGGGATCCCCCTTGTCATGGCCCAATCGGACCTCAGCAGGACGGCCATCAGCCCTGAAATGTCACCAGAAGCATAGATTAACGCGAGGACAGGGGAGGGAGGGAGGGAGGGATGTAGGGGAAGGTGAAGAGCCCCGTTCAGGGCGAGGAGGAGAGGCTTACCTGTGCGCTGGGGGGGTCCCGGTCGAGGTCTTGGGGGGCGGGTTCATCCCGGCGGCGAGCTCACTCACCGGGCGGCGGGGGCGAATGGGGAAGAGAGTCGGTGTGGTTTAGGGCTTTTCGGTGTACTTATAGGTTGAGGCCTCGGGATTCGATGGGCCTCCCGTTTTTGAAGATGGTGGGCTCTCCTGGGCTGGATGGTGAGCTCGGGCTCGGACTCTTGGGCTGAATTGGCTGTTTCTCTGTCTGCCTGCTGCTTCTCTCTGACGATAAGCTTTTCTGTCTGAACCTGTGGACAATCCTGACGATCGATTAACTGAAAGTTTTGACATGAGAAAAGAAACCTGAAATTCATATACTCCAACCAATCAATACAAAAAACTCACCAATACGGACGGACGTCCAAACTTTGACATCAGAAAGGAAGAAGGGATGCACTTTGACATCAGAAAGGCAGAAGGGATGTGCCACTGACGGCCAGCCATAACAAGGAAGTTGTGTAGATCCGAGGGCAGGGTCGCCGGATCTGCAAAATCCATGGGTCAGAACCAATGAATCTCATAGAAACTATGAAGTTTAGAAGGATTTGTGTAGGGAGACCTACCCTGCCATGGATCCTGCTTTTGCCTTCTTGTGATGAAGAAGAAAGGTTTCCATCATCTCTTGTTTCTTCCTTGTGTTTGAGATTTGATTGATTGATTGACAAGAAGAAGATGCAACTGGGGGCGGCTAGGGTTGGAGGAGGGGAAGAGGCCAACTTATATAGTACGGCCAGGCATTCAGCTGAATCAGTAGGAGCCCTCACTCTCGCCCCCTGGCCCATGCGCCAGCGAGAGAGGGATGCGCTGTCGCCGTCGCGGGGCCCACACAGTGTCCCCTCCTCCATCCCTCACGGTTGCGTTTTTTTAGGGAATTGATTATTTATTATTTATTAAAACTAATTGCCAGCGATTAACTGTGATGTGATTTCCTGGTAAGTCCCGGTAGAACCGCGCGCGTCAACCATCGCGGTAAAATCTGCTCTCCACCAGGAGAGGTATCTTTTCTTTATTATTAAATTAACGCGGCGGGTACGTTTCCTCATTCGTCCATGATGGCCGGCGGGGGAAAGACGTGACGCTTCCGTCTACCTCCCAAAGTTTTTTTTAACACAGTACAGCCGCAAGCGCTTGTATACATGCGCATACACTCATCCCTATGAACGCACGCATGCACACCCTATTTCTATGAGCACCTGGCCGGCATATCATTTTGAAATTTACAAAGTCACTATAGACACCTCGTCATCGACGGGAACGTCTCCTCTCACTGAATGTGCATCGCCGAAAATCCTGAAATAAATCCAAGAATAAATGGGAGCATCAGGACTTGAACCCTGCTGGGCTGGGGATACCACAGTCCCTCTAACCATCCAACCACAGGTTGGTTCACGTCTACCGCCCAAAGTTGTGACATTGCATGCATCCATCGGGACCGACCGTCAGAGGTGTTTTTACTAGTCCTGGAAAAACTTTTTTTAGGGAACTCAATTCGTCAGCTCACCTTTGATGAGACCAGTATGCGTTTTGTGCGGCGGATTCAGGACTCTGGGGTCAAGGTGGCTTTAAAAAGGATGAAAGGAGACAAGGCGGTGGGCCCTGATTGTATCTCCATTGAGGTGTGGAAAGGGCTCGGGGACATAGCGATAGTATGGCTAACCAAGCTTTTCAACCTCATTTTTGGGCAAACAAGATGCGAGAAGAATGGAAACGGAGTATATTAGTATCAATCTTAAAAAACAAGGGGGTGTTTAGAGTTGTACTAATTACCGTGGAATTAAAGCTGATGTGCCATACAATGAAGCTATGGAAGAGAGTCATTGAACATCGCTTAAGAAGAATGACAAACGTGACTGTCAGTGTCAAACTGGCGGATCTCGGGTAGGGGGTCCCGAACTGTGCGTCTAAGGTCGATAGTAATAGAAGACGGGGGACACGATGTTTACTCGGTTCGGGCCCTCTCTATGGAGGTAATACCCTACTTCCTGCTTGATTGATCTTGATGAATATGAATATTACAAGAGTTGATCTACCACGAGATCGTAATGGCTAAAACCCTAGAAGTTTAGCCTGTATGATTATGATTGCCTCTACGAACTAAACCCTCCGGTTTATATAGACACCGGAGGGGACTAGGGTTGTACAAAGTCGGTTACAGAGAAAGGAATCTTCATATCCAAACGCCAAGCTTGTCATCCACGTCAAGGAGAGTCCCATCCGGACACGGGAGAGAGTCTTCTGTCTTGTATCTTCATGGCCCATTAGTTCGGCCCATGTTACATAGTCCGGACGCCCGAGGACCCCTTAATACAGGACTCCCTCAGTAGCCCCTGAACCAGGCTTCAATGATGATGTGTCCGGCGCGCAAATTGTCTTCGGCATTGCAAGGCGGGTTCCTCCTCTGAATACTTCAAAGTAGTCCTCAAACGCAGAGAACGTGTCCGGCTCTGCAAAACAAGTACCACACACAACCGCAGAGAGTATAATATTTCACGAGTCCAATCTGCTGACGACTTTTTGTAATGTGACATCACGTCGCTGCCCGGTTATTATTTCGAACCGCTTTTTAGCCTGCCACTCCACGCTTCAAGATGCAATTTCCATTGGCACGTCTTGTCGCAGCAGAGATCATGTCCCTTTATTACGGGATTCTCATCAATATGGGCGTGGGTAATCCAACCGTGCCATCTGCACGGCCCTTGGGAATAAGCGAGTTTTAAGGCGAGTGGGGAGGCGCTTGATATTCACTGCCTTTATAAGAAGATAAGGATTCCTTTCTTTCACCCACGCCTTCTCTCTCTGTCCCCATTCTCGAGCTCCAACGCCCAAGTTCTCATCTTTTTCGCCCCAAAAAAGCACTCCGACCATGTCCGGATCTGGAGCGCAGGGCAAGTGGATGGTCTCCTCCGTCAAGGAGAAGGACATCACCATGCTCCGGGAGGCCGGGTATTTGGCCAAGGAGGTTGCCCACCGGCTTCCGGCCAAGGGGCAGACTGTCCCCACCCCGGAGCCCCATGAGAGGGTAGTGTTCATCCCTCACTTTGTCCGCGGGCTGGGATTTCCTCTCCACCCGTTCGTCCGCGAACTTATGTTCTACTACGGGCTGGATTTTCACGATCTGGCCCCCTAACTCCTTCCTCAACATCTCGGCATTTATTGTCGTGTGCGAGGCCTTCCTCCGCATCCCACCCCACTTCGGACTGTGGCTCAAGATTTTCAATGTGAAGCCGAAGGTGGTGGATGGCCAACACGCAGAGTGCGGAGGAACCATGGTGAGCAAGATGCCCAACGTCACATGGCCCAAAGGTGCCTTTGTGGGGACCGTCAAAGGGTGGCATCAACCGTGGTTCTATGCCACAGAGCCCCGTGACGCCTCCTGGGCCGCGGCTCCTGAATTCAAGTCCGGAGCCCCAATGTGGCTCACCTCCTGGCTAGAGAACGGCCTGAATTGGGCATCGTCGGAAGAGCTGACAGTGCTGCAGATGCGCATCCAGAGCATGGTGGACAAGAACATCAAGCTTGTCAACATGATCCAGGTGATGCTAGTTCGCCAGATCCTTCCATGCCAGAGCCGGGCTTGCCATCTATGGGAGTTCGATTCGGCCGAGCATCAGACCTTGCTTCGGTTCTTCAGAACTATGCACGAAGATATCTGGAAGGTGCTCTTCAAGGCCAAGGAGACGTGGCCGAAGACGACCAAGGACCGTGGGCACGACCTGGCCCGTCCTGCCAGTCAGGTAAGTCTTTCGCATTTGAAGGTGTATCCTTTACTTACTTATTCAGGGAAGATGCCAAAGCCTCCCCATTTATTTGTTTAGGGCTGGACAAAGAAGGCGGAGCGAATTCAGTGTCCGACTCCGCTGCCCGAGGAACCAGCCATCCCACTTCTGACGAAGATGCTGGTTTTGGTGCCCTACCAGGCGCCGGAGAAGAATGCCAAGAAAAAGGCCAAGAAGACTAGAGGTGGTCTCCGCCGCAAGGGTGCTTTGGACGTGACGTCTGAAGACACCGAGACTCACTCCTCCGCAGCCGAGGACGAGGAGGAGGAGGAGGAAAGCAACTCTCCCCCTGAGGGGGGAAGGAAGAAGAGGGTGGCCTCCAGAAATCTGGAGGCCGAGGTGAAGGAAATATGCCCTAGAGGCAATAATAAAGTTATTATTTATTTCCTTATATCATGATAAATGTTTATTATTCATGCTAGAATTGTATTAACCGGAAACATAATACATGTGTGAATACATAGACAAACAGAGTGTCACTAGTATGCCTCTACTTGACTAGCTCGTTAATCAAAGATGGTTATGTTTCCTAACCATGAACAAAGAGTTGTTATTTGATTAACGAGGTCACATCATTAGTTGAATGATCTGATTGACATGACCCATTCCATTAGCTTAGCACCCGATCGTTTAGTATGTTGCTATTGCTTTCTTCATGACTTATACATGTTCCTATGACTATGAGATTATGCAACTCCCGTTTGCCGGAGGAACACTTTGTGTGCTACCAAACGTCACAACGTAAATGGGTGATTATAAAGGAGCTCTACAGATGTCTCCAAAGGTAGATGTTGGGTTGGCGTATTTTGAGATTAGGATTTGTCACTCCGATTGTCGGAGAGGTATCTCTGGGGCCCTCTCGGTAATGCACATCACATAAGCCTTGCAAGCATTGCAACTAATGAGTTAGTTGCGGGATGATGTATTAAAGAACGAGTAAAGAGACTTGCCGGTAACGAGATTGAACTAGGTATTGGATACCGACGATCGAATCTCGGGCAAGTAACATACCAATGACAAAGGGAACAACGTATGTTGTTATGCGGTCTGACCGATAAAGATCTTCGTAGAATATGTAGGAGCCAATATGGGCATCCAGGTCCCGCTATTGGTTATTGACCGGAGATGTGTCTCAGTCATGTCTACATTGTTCTCGAACCGTAGGGTCCGCACGCTTAATGTTACGATGACAATTATTATGAGTTTATCCATTTTGATGTACCGAAGTTAGTTCGGAGTCCCGGATGTGATCACGGACACGACGAGGAGTCTCGAAATGGTCGAGACATAAAGATTGATATATTGGAAGCCTATGTTTGGATATGGGAAGTGTTCCGGGTGAAATCGGGATTTTACTGGAGTACCGGGAGGTTACCGGAACCCCCCGGGAGCCATATGGGCCTTAATGGGCTTTAGTGGAAAGGTAAAAGGGGCAGCCCAAGGTGGGATGCGCGCCTCCCCCCTCCCCTAGTCCTATTAGGACAAGGAGAGGTGGCCGGCCCCCTCTCTCTCTTTCCCCCTCGGGGAATCCTATTCCAACTAGGATTGGGGGGGGGGGAGTCATGCTCCCGGTAGGAGTAGGACTCCTCCTGCGCCCTCCTCCTGGCCGGCCGCACCCTCCCCCCTTGGCTCCTTTATATACGGAGGCAGGGGCACCTCTAGACACACAAGTTGATCCTTGAGATCGTTCCTTAGCCGTGTGCGGTGCCCCCTGCCACCATATTCCACCTCGATCATATCGTTGTAGTGCTTAGGCGAAGCCCTGCGTCGGTAGAACATCAAGATCGTCACCACGCCGTCGTGCTGACGGAACTCTTCCCCGACGCTTTGCTGGATCGGAGCCCGGGGATTGTCATCGAGTTGTACGTGTGCTAAGAACTCGGAGGTGCCGGAGTAACGGTGCTTGGATCGGTCGGATCGGGAAGACGTATGACTACTTCCTCTACGTTGCGTCAACGCTTCCGCAGTCGGTCTGCGTGGGTACGTAGACAACACTCTCCCCTCTCGTTGCTATGCATCACCATGATCTTGCGTGTGCGTAGGAATTTTTTTGAAATTACTACGTTCCCCAATAGTGGCATCCGAGCCTGGTTTTATGGTTTGATGTTATTTGCACGAGTAGAACACAAGTGAGTTGTGGGTGATATAAGTCATACTACCTACCAGCATGTGATACTTTGGTTCGGCGGTATTGTTGGACGAGACGACCCGGACCAACATTACGCGTACGCTTACGCGAGACCGGTTCCCCCGACGTGCTTTGCACACAGGTGGCTTGCGGGCGACTGTCTCTCCAACTTTAGTTGAACCAAGTGTGGCTACGCCCGGTCCTTGCGAAGGTTAAAACGGAGTCTATTTGACAAACTATCGTTGTGGTTTTGATGCGTAGGTGAGATTGGTTCTTGCTTAAGCCCGTAGCAGCCACGTAAAACTTGCAACAACAAAGTAGAGGACGTCTAACTTGTTTTTGCAGGGCATGTTGTGATGTGATATGGCCAAGACATGATGCTAAATTTTATTGTATGAGATGATCATGTTTTGTAACCGAGTTATCGGCAACTGGCAGGAGCCATATGGTCATCGCTTTATTGTATGCAATGCAATCGCGATGTAATGCTTTACTTTATCACTAAGCGGTAGCGATAGTCGTGGAAGCATAAGATTGGCGAGACGTCAACGATGCTACGATGGAGATCAAGGTGTCGCGCCGGTGACGATGGTGATCATGACGGTGCTTCGGAGACGGAGATCACAAGCACAAGATGATGATGGCCATATCATATCACTTATATTGATTGCATGTGATGTTTATCTTTTTATGCATCTTATCTTCCTTTGATTGACGGTAGCATTATAAGATGATCTCTCACTAAATTATCAAGAAGTGTTCTCCCTGAGTATGCACCGTTGCCAAAGTTCGTCCTGCCCAGACACCACGTGATGATCGGGTGTGATAAGCTCTACGTCCATCTACAACGGGTGCAAGCCAGTTTTGCACACGCAGAATACTCAGGTTAAACTTGACGAGCCTAGCATATGCAGATATGGCCTCGGAACACAGAGACCGAAAGGTCGAGTGTGAATCATATAGTAGATATGATCAACATAACGATGTTCACCATTGAAAACTACTCCATCTCACGTGATGATCGGTTATGGTTTAGTTGATTTGGATCACGTGATCACTTAGAGGATTAGAGGGATGTCTATCTAAGTGGGAGTTCTTAAGTAATTTGATTAATTGAACTTAAACTTATCATGAACTTAGTACCTGATAGTATCTTGCTTGTTTATGTTGATTGTAGATAGATGGCTCGTGCTGTTGTTCCGTTGAATTTTAATGCGTTCCTTGAGAAAGCAAAGTTGAAAGATGATGGTAGCAATTACACGGACTGGGTCCGTAACTTGAGGATTATCCTCATTGCTGCTCAGAAGAATTACGTCCTGGAAGCACCGCTGGGTGCCAGGCCTGCTGCTGGAGCAACACCAGATGTTATGAACGTCTGGCAGAGCAAAGCTGATGACTACTCGATAGTTCAGTGTGCCATGCTTTACGGCTTAGAATCGGGACTTCAACGACGTTTTGAACGTCATGGAGCATATGAGATGTTCCAGGAGTTGAAGTTAATATTTCAAGCAAATGTCCGGATTGAGAGATATGAAGTCTCCAATAAGTTCTATAGCTGCAAGATGGAGGAGAACAGTTCTGTCAGTGAGCATATACTCAAAATGTCTGCGTATAATAATCACTTGATTCAGATGGGAGTTAATCTTCCAGATGATTGTGTCATTGACAGAATTCTCCAATCACTACCACCAAGCTACAAGAGCTTCATGATGAACTATAGACTATTTCCGAGCTCTTCGCAATGCTGAAAGCTGCGGAGGTAGAAATCAAGAAGGAGCATCAAGTGTTGATGGTTAACAAGACCACTAGTTTCAAGAAAAAGGGCAAAGGGAAGAAGAAGGAGAACTTCAAGAAGAACAGCAAGCAAGTTGCTGCTCAGGAGAAGAAACCCAAGTCTGGACCTAAGCCTGAAACTGAGTGCTTCTACTGCAAGCAGACTGGTCACTGGAAGCGGAACTGCCCCAAGTATTTGGCGGATAAGAAGGATGGCAAGGTGAACAAAGGTATATGTGATATACATGTTATTGATGTGTACCTTACTAGAGCTTGCAGTAGCACCTGGGTATTTGATACTGGTTCTGTTGCTAATATTTGCAACTCGAAACAAGGACTACGGATTAAGCGAACACTGGCGAAGGACGAGGTGACAATGTGCGTGGGAAACGGTTCCAAAGTCGATGTGATCGCGGTCGGCACGCTACCTCTACATCTACCTTCGGGATTAATATTAGACCTAAATAATTGTTATTTGGTGCCAGCGTTGAGCATGAACATTATATCTGGATCTTGTTTGATGTGAGACGGTTATTCATTTAAATCAGAGAATAATGGTTGTTCTATTTATACGAGTAATATCTTTTATGGTCATGCACCTTTGAAGAGTGGTCTATTTTTGATGAATCTCGATAGTAGTAACACACATATTCATAATATTGAAGCCAAAAGATGCAGAGTTGATAATGATAGTGCAACTTATTTGTGGCACTACCATTTAGGTCATATCGTATAAAGCGCATGAAGAAACTCCATACTGATGGACTTTTGGAACCAGTGGATTACGAATCACTTGGTACTTGCGAACCGTGCCTCATGGGCAAGATGACTAAAACGCCGTTCTCCGGTACTATGGAGAGAGCAACAGATTTGTTGGAAATCATACATACCGATGTATGTGGTCCAATGAATATTGAGGCTCGTGGCGGATATCGTTATTTTCTCACCTTCACAGATGACTTAAGCAGATATGGGTATATCTACTTAATGAAACATAAGTATGAAACATTTGAAAAGTTCAAAGAATTTCAGAGTGAAGTTGAAAATCATCGTAACAAGAAAATAAAGTTTCTACGATCTGATCGTGGAGGAGAATATTTGAGTTACGAGTTTGGTGTACATTTGAAAAATTGTGGAATAGTTTCGCAACTCACGCCACCCGGAACACCACAGCGTAATGGTGTGTCCGAACGTCGTAATCGTACTTTACTAGATATGGTGCGATCTATGATGTCTCTTACTAATTTACCGCTATCGTTTTGGGGTTATGCTTTAGAGACGGCCGCATTCACGTTAAATAGGGCACCATCAAAATCCGTTGAGACGACGCCTTATGAACTATGGTTTGGCAAGAAACCAAAGTTGTCGTTTCTTAAAGTTTGGGGCTGCGATGCTTATGTGAAAAAGCTTCAACCTGATAAGCTCGAACCCAAATCGGAGAAATGTGTCTTCATAGGATACCCAAAGGAGACTGTTGGTTACACCTTCTATCACAGATCCGAAGGCAAGATATTCGTTGCTAAGAATGGATCCTTTCTAGAGAAGGAGTTTCTCTCAAAAGAAGTGAGTGGGAGGAAAGTAGAACTTGACGAGATAACTGTACCTGCTCCCTTATTGGAAAGTAGTACATCACAGAAAACTGTTTCTGCGACACCTATACCAATTAGTGAGGAAGCTAATGATGATGATCATGAAACTTCAGGACAAGATACTACTGAACCTCGTAGATCAACCAGAGCGAGATCCGCACCAGAGTGGTACGGTAATCCTGTTCTGGAAATCATGCTGCTAGATCATGATGAACCTACGAACTATGAAGAAGCGATAGTGAGCCCAGATTCCGCAAAGTGGCTTGAAGCCATGAAATCTGAGATGGGATCCATGTATGAGAACAAAGTATGGACTTTGGTTGACTTGCCCGATGATCGGCAAGCAATTGAGAATAAATGGATCTTCAAGAAGAAGACTGACGCTGATGGTAATGTTACTGTCTATAAAGCTCGACTTGTCGCAAAAGGTTTTCGACAAGTTCAAGGGGTTGACTACGATGAGACCTTCTCACCCGTAGCGATGCTTAAGTCTGTCCGAATCATGTTAGCAATTGCCGCATTTTATAATTATGAAATTTGGCAGATGGATGTCAAAACTGCATTCCTGAATGGATTTCTGGAAGAAGAGTTGTATATGATGCAACCGGAAGGTTTTGTCGATCCAAAGGGAGCTAACAAAGTGTGCAAGCTCCAGCGATCCATTTATGGACTGGTGCAAGCCTCTCGGAGTTGGAATAAACTCTTTGATAGTGTGATCAAAGCATTTGGTTTTATACAGACTTTCGGAGAAGCCTGTATTTACAAGAAAGTGAGTGGGAGCTCTGTAGCATTTCTGATATTATATGTGGATGACATATTAATGATTGGAAATGATATAGAATTTCTGGATAGCATAAAGGGATACTTGAATAAGAGTTTTTCAATGAAAGACCTCGGTGAAGCTGCTTACATATTAGGCATAAAGATCTATAGAGATAGATCAAGACGCTTAATTGGACTTTCACAAAGCACATACCTTGACAAGATTTTAAAGAAGTTCAAAATGGATCAAGCAAAGAAAGGGTTCTTGCCTGTGTTACAAGGTGTGAAGTTGAGTCAGACTCAATGCCCAACCACTGCAGAAGATAGAGAGAAAATGAAAGATGTTCCCTATGCTTCAGCCATAGGCTCTATCATGTATGCAATGCTGTGTACCAGACCTGATGTGTGCCTTGCTATAAGTTTAGCAGGGAGGTACCAAAGTAATCCAGGAGTGGATCACTGGACAGCGGTCAAGAACATCCTAAAATACCTGAAAAGGACTAAGGATATGTTTCTCGTATATGGAGGTGACAAAGAGCTCACCGTAAAAGGTTACGTTGATGCAAGCTTTGACACTGATCCGGACGATTCTAAATCGCAAACCGGATACGTGTTTACATTAAACGGTGGAGCTGTCAGTTGGTGCAGTTCTAAACAAAGCGTCGTAGCGGGATCTACATGTGAAGCGGAGTACATAGCTGCTTCGGAAGCAGCGAACGAAGGAGTCTGGATGAAGGAGTTCATATCCAATCTAGGTGTCATACCTAGTGCATCGGGTCCAATGAAAATCTTTTGTGACAATACTGGTGCAATTGCCTTGGCAAAGGAATCCAGATTTCACAAAAGGACCAAGCACATCAAAAGACGCTTCAATTCCATCCGGGATCTAGTCCAGGTGGGAGACATAGAGATTTGCAAGATACATACGGATTTGAATGTTGCAGACCCGTTGACTAAGCCTCTTCCACGAGCAAAACATGATCAACACCAAGCCTCCATGGGTGTTAGTATCATTACAGTGTAATCTAGATTATTGACTCTAGTGCAAGTGGGAGACTGAAGGAAATATGCCCTAGAGGCAATAATAAAGTTATTATTTATTTCCTTATATCATGATAAATGTTTATTATTCATGCTAGAATTGTATTAACCGGAAACATAATACATGTGTGAATACATAGACAAACAGAGTGTCACTAGTATGCCTCTACTTGACTAGCTCGTTAATCAAAGATGGTTATGTTTCCTAACCATGAACAAAGAGTTGTTATTTGATTAACGAGGTCACATCATTAGTTGAATGATCTGATTGACATGACCCATTCCATTAGCTTAGCACCCGATCGTTTAGTATGTTGCTATTGCTTTCTTCATGACTTATACATGTTCCTATGACTATGAGATTATGCAACTCCCATTTTTCGGAGGAAGACTTTGTGTGCTACCAAACGTCACAACGTAAATGGGTGATTATAAAGGAGCTCTACAGGTGTCTCCAAAGGTAGATGTTGGGTAGGCGTATTTCGAGATTAGGATTTGTCACTCCGATTGTCGGAGAGGTATCTCTGGGGCCCTCTCGGTAATGCACATCACATAAGCCTTGCAAGCATTGCAACTAATGAGTTAGTTGCGGTATGATGTATTACAGAACGAGTAAAGAGACTTGCCGGTAACGAGATTGAACTAGGTATTGGATACCGACGATCGAATCTCGGGCAAGTAACATACCGATGACAAAGGGAACAACGTATGTTGTTATGCGGTCTGACCGATAAAGATCTTCGTAGAATATGTAGGAGCCAATATGGGCATCCAGGTCCCGCTATTGGTTATTGACCGGAGATGTGTCTCAGTCATGTCTACATTGTTCTCGAACCGTAGGGTCCGCACGCTTAACGTTACGATGACAGTTATTATGAGTTTATGCATTTTGATGTACCGAAGTTAGTTCGAAGTCCCGGATGTGATCATGGACATGACGAGGAGTCTCGAAATAGTCGAGACATAAAGATTGATATATTGGAAGCCTATGTTTGGATATCGGAAGTGTTCCGGGTGAAATCGGGATTTTACCGGAGTACCGGGAGGTTACCGGAACCCCCCAGGAGCCATATGGGCCTTAATGGGCTTTAGTGGAAAGGTAAAAGGGGCAGCCCAAGGTGGGCTGCGCGCCTCCCCGCTCCCCTAGTCCTATTAGGACAAGGAGAGGTGGCCGGCCCCCTCTCTCTCTTTCCCCCTCGGGGAATCCTATTCCAACTAGGATTGGGGGGGAGTCCTACTCCCGGTAGGAGTAGGACTCCTCCTGCGCCCTCCTCCTGGCCGGCCGCACCCTCCCCCCTTGGCTCCTTTATATACGGAGGCAGGGGGCACCTCTAGACACACAAGTTGATCCTTGAGATCGTTCCTTAGCTGTGTGCGGTGCCCCCTGCCACCATATTCCACCTCGATCATATCGTTGTAGTGCTTAGGCGAAGCCCTGCGTCGGTAGAACATCAAGATCGTCACCACGCCGTTGTGCTGACGGAACTCTTCCCCGACGCTTTGCTGGATCGGAGCCCGGGGATCGTCATCGAGCTGTACGTGTGCTAAGAACTCGGAGGTGCCGGAGTAACGGTGCTTGGATCGGTCGGATCGGGAAGACATACGACTACTTCCTCTACGTTGCGTCAACGCTTTCGCAGTCGGTCTGCGTGGGTACGTAGACAACACTCTCCCCTCTCGTTGCTATGCATCACCATGATCTTGCGTGTGCGTAGGAATTTTTTTGAAATTACTACGTTCCCCAACACGAGGTGTCCAAGAAGGGGAAGATCTCCCTCGTGGATAACTCCGCGTGGGACATCGATAGCAATCCAGAGCGGCGCCCCCGAGATAAGCCCCTAGCCGAATCGTGAGTACTCAAAGACCCTGACGCATTCATATATCCAGCCTCGTTACTTCATAGTTTTAACATGTTGAATCATGCACTTGCAGTCCAACTCGTTCTGACCTCGAGCGATCCTCATCTTCGGGGAATTTGCTAGACCCGGAGGCAATGGATAGCGGGTACCTTCCGGCGGCCTCCTCTCCCAGGGCTATGGATGACACCGAGGTGTTGTCCCGAAGGATCCCAGGCCAGGGAGAGACGCAAGAGGCCGTCAGGGCGGCACCAGACGGTGAAACCTCGGCTGCCGGACACATGGGGGAGCAAATCCCCATGGTGACTGGCGATGGGGCCATGTCCAATTAGACCCTTAGCCGAATACGGTCCCAGAGACCTATACGGCTCCGGAATCCAGCGAGCAGCCTCCTTCGAAAGAAGGAGGTGTGCCCATTCTGCCGGTGACCTATGTCCGACCAGAGGCACCGGATACTCTACTGGAAGCACTGCGAAGCGCTTCCATTGTTGAGGAACATCGTACCCTCATGGGTACGGTGATTGGGAAGATTCAGTCTGTGAAGAGCGGACTGACCGAAGCCTGCACGAGCCTTCTAACAGGCTTTGAGGTAAGCAACGCAATTATGTGAAAAGAATGCCACAGCATAGACAGTAGCCCCTGAGACTCTGTCCAGTGTTCGAAAAGAAAAACCGGACAGAGGATCAAATAATTTTCGCAAGAGACTAACCATAAATGTCTATGTGAATAAGCAGGCGTCGTTGTTGGCTGCAACCTCCCATGCTGCCGAAGTCTCCGGACTAAAGCAGAGTCTGGAGCGGACCGAGGAAGAGCTCGTCCGTGTAAAAAAGCAGCTAGAGGACAAGCAAGGTAAGCCATGTCCTTCTGTATATCAGAAAGGATACATGATTTGTATTGATCGTATGGCCATGATATTTGTAGGAGCGGCGACTGTCGGTGTCAAAACCGGCGGATCTCGGGTAGGGGGTCCCAAACTGTGCGTCTAAGGCGGATGGTAACAGGAGGCGGGGGACACGATGTTTACCCAGGTTCGGGCCCTCTCGATGGAGGTAATACCCTACTTCCTGCTTGATTGGTCTTGATGATATGAGTATTACAAGAGTTGATCTACCACGAGATCATAGAGGCTAAACCCTAGAAGCTAGCCTATGGTATGATTGTTGTTGTCCTACGGACTAAACCCTTCGGTTTATATAGACACCGGAGGGGGCTAGGGTTACATAGAGTCGGTTACAAGGGAGGAGATCTACATATCCGTATTGCCAAGCTTGCCTTCCACGCCAAGAAGAGTCCCATCCGGACACGGGACGAAGTCTTCAATCTTGTATCTTCATAGTCCAACAGTCCGGCCAAAGGATATATATATATATATATTCCGACTGTCCGGAGACCCCCTAATCCAGGACTCCCTCAGTAGCCCCTGAACCAGGCTTCAATGACGATGAGTCCGGCGCGCAGATTTGTCTTCGGCATTGCAAGGCGGGTTCTTCCTCCGAATACTCCATAGAAGATCTTGAACACAAGGATAGTGTCCGGCTCTGCAAAGCAAATTCCACATACTGCCGCAGAGAAAATAATATTTCCACAAATCTAATCTACTGACGCATGTTGTAGCATGACATCACACGACGGCCCGGTCATTATTTGAACCGTTTTTCACAACCAGCCACCGCACATATCGCGAGGCGGTTTCCTTGGCACGTCTTGTTGAAGCAGAGATCGTGTCCCCTTATCACGGGATTCTCATCAATACGGGTGTGGGTAACCCAACCGCGCCATCAATTACGGCGCTTGGGGAATAAAAGGCTTTACCAGGAGAGTGGGGAGGCGCATGCCCCTATAAAGGGACAAGGATTCCTCTTTTTACCCACGCCTTCTTCCTCCTTGCTCATCCATTCTTGCGCACTCGAACCACTCCAAGCATGTCCGGAGCGGGGGGGCAAGTGGATGGTCTCCTCCGTCACGGAGGAGGACATCAAGAAGCTACGGGGAGCCGGATACTTGGCTACGGATATCGCACACCGGCTGCCAAATGAGGGGCAGATCGTCCCGACTCCAGACCCCCATGAGAGGGTGGTTTTTCTTACCCACTTCGTTCGTGGACTGGGATTTCCCCTCCCCGTTTGTCTGCGGGCTCATGTTCTACTATGGGCTAGATTTTCATGATCTGACCCCCAATTTCATCCTCAACATCTTGGCGTTTATCGTCGTGTGCGAGGCCTTCATCCGCATCAGGCCCCACTTCGGCCTGTGGCTGAAGACCTTCAATGTTAAACGGAAGGTGGTGGTCGGCCAGCAAGCGGAGTGTGGAGGCGCCATGGTGGGTGACACGTCTCCAACGTATCTACAATTTTTGATTGCTCCATGCTATATTATCTACTGTTTTGGACCATATTGGGCTTTATTTTCCACTTTTATATTACTTTTGGGACTAACCTATTAACCGGAGGCCCAGCCCAGAATTGTTGTTTTTTGCCTATTTTAGTGTTTCGAAAAAACGGAATATCAAACGGAGTCCAAACGGAATGAAACCTTCGGGAACGTGATTTTCTCACCGAATATGATCCAGGAGACTTGGACCCTCTATCAAGAAAGAAGAGAGGCGGTCACGAGGGTGGAGGGTGCCCCCCTAGGGCGCGCCCCCTACCTCGCGGGCCCCCCTTTGCTCCACCGACGTACTCCTTCCTCCTATATATACCTATGTACCACCAAACGATCAGATATGGAGCCAAAAACCTAATTCCACTGCCGTAACCTTCTGTACCCACGAGATCCCATCTTGGGGCCTGTTCCGGAGCTCCGCGGGAAGGGGAATCCACCACGGAGGGCTTCTACATCAACACCATAGCCCCTCCGATGAAATTTGAGTAGTTTACCTTAGACCTTCGGGTCCATAGTTAGTAGCTAGATGGCTTCTTCTCTCTTTTTGGATCTCAATACAATATTCTCCCACTCTCTCGTGGAGATCTATTCGATTTAATCTTCTTTTTGCGGTGTGTTTGTTGAGACCGATGAATTGTGGGTTTATGATCAAGATTATCTATGAACAATATTTGAATCTTCTCTTAATTCTTTTATGTATGATTGGTTATCTTTGCAAGTCTCTTCGAATTATCAGTTTGGTTTGTCCTACTAGATTGGTTCTTCTTGCAATGGGAGAAGTGCTTAGCTTTGGGTTCAATCTTGCGGTGTCCTTTCCCAGTGAAAGTATGTAACGCCCTAGATGTAACTTTCCCAACTTGTACTCCAACCCTTGCCGTTTCCGGCGTTAAGTTATATTTATTTTCTCGGGTTCGGGTCTTTGTCTCCGTGTGTTGTTTTCGTTGTCATGCATCTCATATCATGTCATCATGTGCATTGCATTTGCATACGTGTTCATCTCACGCATTCGAGCATTTTCCCCGTTGTCCGTTTTGCATTCCGGCGCTTCGTTCTCCTCCGGTGGTCATTTCTAGGTTTCTTTCGTGTGTGGGGATTAAACATTTCCAGATTGGACCGAGACTTGCCAAGCGGCCTTGGTTTACTACCGGTAGACCGCCTGTCAAGTTTCGTATCATTTGGACTTCGTTTGATACTCCAACGGTTAACCGAGGGACCGAAAAGGCCTCGTGTGTGTTGCAGCCCAACACCCCTCCTATTTGGCCCAAAACCCACCAAACTCTGCTCCATCATCTAGATCGTTTGATCACGATCGCGTGGCCGTAAACCGCACCTCATTTGGACTCTCCTAGCTCCTCCTATGTCTATATAAAGGTCCCCCTCAAAATATCCCGGGTCTCTTCCTCCCCCTAACCCTAGATCCAACCCACCGCGCCGGGCCGGACAAAAACGCGCCGACGGACGTGTCCGCCGCCGTGTCCGCCGCCATGTGGTAGCCTCCCATACGCCGCCTCCCTCTCTCTCCACCGGCGCCGCCGAAGCCCATTGCGGCCCGCGGAAGGCCCTCCCCGGCCCGCGCGAAGCCTCCGCCGCCCCGCGGGCTCCCCGAGCCGTCTTCCCCAGCCCCGGCTCCCCGCCGCCTGCTCATCGACCGCCCCGCC